>NC_052479.1:30743922-30911866 GCF_009730915.1 Dioscorea cayenensis subsp. rotundata | reverse complement strand
GAATTTGCACATAATTGTTTCCCAATACATTAGTTTCTTCAAGGGGCACATCAAACAACCCATCTCAGGGATATCTGAATGGCTATTAATTATTTTGTACAGATAACATGACTCAGTACAATCAATTCATATGATGCTGAACTCTTAGGCTCTCCCTGTCCACTGTCTATTTCCCATTAAAAGTTTGTGCCATGAACCGGAACTTTGTGGAATTTAATTTTATGAGGATCAAGACCAAGTCCCAACTTCAACGAGGGTCGTCGACATGCTTGTTCTTGCCACAAAGACAGCTTGGTGGATTTGCTTGCTAACTTTCTCAACAGTGTTCAGGTTGTGTCCAGCTGATCTTCACCTACATCTGTCATTGAAACAGTACACTACTCTTTAATGCTAATCATTATTTGTATACAAGCAGTTGGCCAAAAATTTCGAAAAGAAACCTAATGAAAGATGAACACAATTTAAGATTAAGATGTCTGTCAAACTAACAAAAAAGCACAACAGCACAAAATCACCAAAATAATGAAGATAAAGAAGGTGAAGGCAATAGAATCAGACCTCTAGGTTCCACTCGGGAGGCCATGTACCAAAAGAACCTCCATTAATGTGCTCGATAAAGCACAAGAAGCAGAGAGGCCTGACGGCAGAAGAGACCACAAAAGGACGCTCCATGTCTGTATCTCAAGTGGGAACATACTATAATTATTAGACAGTTTACAATTTGGCATCTTCATCAAGGTGAAAGTTGTAATGAATGTACCATATGCAACCGTAGCCCTTCGAGGCTTTTGGTCAAACTAATTCCCTAGAAAGTAGACCACTCTGAAGGGACCAGCCTTCCGGTTGGGTTAAATAGGCCTTGCTTTGCAAGTACTCTTCAATTTCCACATAGACCTTACTAGCATTATCCCTCTTCTTTAGTACAGTCAAAAAGTTATCTGATATGAAATTTAATATCTTACTGAACTGAGACCTATATCTCTTATAAAGTGCAAAACCTGCCATCTGACAACAAATATTTGAATTAGATACAACAACAATCGCAACCAATTATGTGAAATAAGTCAAATAAGAGCTATGGCATAGGCAAGAACCTTTAAGAAAGCATGTAGTGCAACAGCAGTGGTCCTGTTAGCAGGAAGGTTGTTCAAGAATGTTGAAAGCCAGGCCCAGCCCTCTTTTAAGCCATGAGGGTTTTGGATACCAGGAACCTGTGTCTGCAAAAACAAGCAACAAACCACATTTTATGCGTCAAATTTCAGTGCTATGCTGCAAGCAGACCACCCAGTGAACGGAATCGGGAGGATGGGTAAATGAATCTGGAACCTGGATTATGGCAGCATATAGCTTCATGTAAGATTCCACACGTTTTAGATAGCTGTCAGAGCTTTCAATACGCCCCTCCTCTTCGCGATAGCCAATAATTTTTAGGTAGTCATTGGACTTTGAAGGTGACTAGAGAAAATAATAAAACAGATTAAAATGCTTATAATATACAGAACTCATTTGAGTGATGAAATTAATAATTCCAGGGAAGAATATATTGCTAATTATAAAGCCATCTTCAAAGGTTATTTGGTAGGTTTTGCATTTTCTCTACTTTCTTTTGTGTGAGAGAAAGATGGAAGATGCAATGCCATTAGCAATTTACACAATGGTAACAACAACAAAACCTAAATTTCCAACAAATATGGTGAATCACATGTATTTGTCATTCTTTTGCATTCTATTTCCTCACTATTTCTTATCACTGCTATCCGTATTATTTTAAATTCCTCCTTATTCAACCAAACTAACATGAATCCCCTCATTCCTGTACTGCTTTTATATCTCTATAACATATACCCAAAACATCTTAAATGATCTCATTCTTTTGTTTGAAACTACTCATAATTCCTGACTTAGCACAAATAAATTCAACTCCAGGCCTTACATTGCCTCATATCCACCTATCATTCCCATCTCTTCCATGCTTAACTAAATTTATGTAGTATCTTCTTATCTGAACATTCTAAGCAATAAACCTTACCAAGTTTAAAAAATAAATAAATAAATAAATAAAAAGCACGTTCAGAGACACATATTATGAAACATCAGATAGGTTCATATTATACATTTGTGGAACAGAAACTACAAGTTTGCAGAGAGATATTACACAGATGGTTAAGTGCATAGAAAATGGTAAAACCCCACACTATTAAACTTGCAAGATCAATTAAAAATAGTTAGCAAATAATACACAGCATATGAGTTGTTAATCTTCACCCATTCATCCAAAAATACATAAATTAACATAATAGCAAACGTTGAACATGTAAGAAAAATTGTTCCATCATATATTATCAAAGACTCACTTCTGTAGGTCGCAAATGCTTTGGAACAGTGTAAATGCAGGCCTTATGCATTGCAGCAATCAGGAGATCCATTACTGCTGGGACCTGAGTGGAATAACTTTACTAATCATTACTTAACAAATAATAAACAAGCAGCATGTGTTGCACTCCACCAAACCACAGAAATAGAGAAATATTAAAATCATTACATCAGGAGATCCATTACTGCTGGGAACTGAGTGGAATAACTTTACTAATCATTACTTAACAAATAATAAACAAGCAGCATGTGTTGCACTCCACCAAACCACAGAAATAGAGAAATATTAAAATCATTACATTCACTAACACATCTTTAGTAATGGATATCAATTGATAGCAAATCCAATAAATTAAAGAAAAGCACAAATTTGAATATCTTAAAACCAGCACTTCCATTGGAGTATCTCGGAGATTCACAATTTGACACATTAGGCAACAAATATAAGCATCTTCAACATTTCACACAAATGTAAAAAATACCCGAAAAAGGTGAGCTATTGATGGATATATATGTAACGAATAATAAAAACAAATGTATGGTTTATGTAATTATGCAAATCCACAGAAAAGCTGTGATCTCATGCAGATCTAATTAATTTTAACAATAATTCTGCTGCTTTCAATTTCATGGGAAAATTAATCCATCACCCAATGTATTTCAAATCAATCATCAAACAAGATGGCCACCACAAACCAGCAAATCTTTTGAAGCAAGTCTCTGATTCTTATCCCATATTATTCTCCAGCAAATAGTTTGATTCAGCCTGAATTAATTTATGCAACTTTCTGGCAAAATACAGTGAACCTAGCTGAGGGAATATGAAACCAATTTAGGGGATGAAGGCAGCAATTTGAAGTATATTGAACCAAGTTGGCTATCCATCATGATCATCACTCTCCAATCCTCCAGTCCATCTATATGCTTTAAATGAAAGATAGGCCATAAGAATATTTATAATGGAAAAAATTACAACAGAACAACCAGATTTCAACTTCTTGTGTTAGAAGTTTGAACTGAATGAAGTAGAAACTGGAAGGAAATTATGACTTGAAAATAAGTGCAAGTAGTTGAGCTCCATTTAATAAGTCAATCATAGAAGCATTTAGGACAAACATAATCAGTGCAATCAGTTTGAAACAAATACCTGTGACGTGACTCTGAGAATAACATGTCCCCATGCAAAAGCAGTACTGTCAAAACTTGCATTTGGGTTCTCGCATAATGAAACAACCTGAATCATCAGATAGAGTAGCATCCATAAAAAGAACTGTTGGCTATTGCCAATAATGGAAGAAAAAAAATATTTTTTAACTAATTTGAATCATTAAGTGATTGATATTATCTTAAACTCAATAAGAAAAAAATGTGCTCGGTTTGAATATTGAAGAAAAGCTAACTGAATAATTTCAGAAGTAAACACTCAGTGATGTGGTGAAAAAAAAAACTTCTACAACATGAAAGGACATTTTTCAGAAACAGCATATCTTTGAACTATAACTTTTATTATAGTACGCTTGTGAGGATTAGGAAAAGAATGTAATCCACAATATCAATTAAGCAACTAGTAAAAACTTTACTGACCAATAGAAGTAAAATTTTTGAGAACCATGCCTCATTTATTATTTCTCCCTTCCATCCTTCACATCTAAAACTTATCTACATGGCTGGTTGACTCTGCATTACCTGATCTTCACATCTCTTTCTGCTCGCTATAAGCCATGACTTCTTTGCTTCAAATCTTTTCAATCATTGCTTAAGAAAAATAGATAATGCTACAAGAAGTAATACGTATGTGCAACTGCAGAACATGATAAAGTCATAGGTAAACCATCCATGGTTCAATTTGCACAAGAATTCTAGCGATGCATGGCAAAGTAGTTCAACCCTAGCATGTAATTGAATGTGTCTGGTGGGCTTAATGGAACCAGTCTAGTGACTTAATATTGTTTGCCAAATGTAATTCATAGAATGAAATTTGAAGGGATTTCATAATAAAATAACCACACATATATTGACCAGAAGGCCAAATAATCAATGGAGTAACAACTACCTAGAGGCAATAAACAAGAACATAAGATGGGCATGAGACTTAAACAGTTCATCTTAGCAACAGTTCCTTGCAGAAAGTCCACTGCCATGCAGACAAATGTAAAAACACCAAAGAGGGGATAGAGTTGGCTTGTAGAGTTGATAAGAGTTCTTCTCGTGGGGTCTTGAATCACGGACTGATAAGGGAGGCTGAAGACTGACTATTGAGTAGAGAGGAATTGGAAAAAGGGATCGAGCCCACCATGTAAGGATAAGAAAGTTTTGCACCCTAATTGGCAAGTTTTGCTTTGACCGTCTTTCCAGTATGTAAATAAAATATTGAATTTAATTAGTTAACTTTAACTATTTTATTTATTATTATATATTATTATTTTAATATTTTTAATTAAATATTAAAAAATTCCTTTATAATTTTCCTCAGAATTCCCGAATTCCCACGGCACAGATATCACCTAATCTAATTTATTTTGTAAGTTTAAATAACATGAATAGGCCCAACAAAACCTCTCCTATTCCTGTTGATCATCATAAACTTACAAACTGAACACCTCCTTTTCTTATTAAATATAATCTCATTCAATAATGCACACGACAAGACTTTTTTATTAAGAACATGACAAACTTCAGTGAAACCTAACATCATTTAAATTTATATCAATTGCTATGTGACCCTAATAAATAGAAGGGAAATTTACAGAAGTGGCAAAGAAGAGCATCTTAAGGGCCACCTATTAATAATTCAATAATCATTTTAGTGATATGGGCATAAATTTATAAGAAGAAATAATTGTAGGGATCCAAATCAAAATAAAATCAATTTAAAGTGACCAAACAAAACCATTGTAAAACATAGAAATTCAAAGTGAAACATTATAGAAAATTCATGCAAGTCAGAATAAGGAGAATGAAAACAAGGAAAGGGCAGCTCCTAGAGGATAGTCTAGAAGAAGTGCAGCAAAATGAAACATATGAATTTGTCTTCAAACTTAGATATTGATTCAAAAAAGAAAGAAATACAAAGTGAATTGTCAAATACCTTTTGCGCAACTAACAAACAAGATATGGGCCGTGGGCACTGAGGGCCATCAATGATGCCAACAAGAGCAACTGAAACAGCTCTGTCCATAGAAAAATAAATATATATTATTGTGAAGAACAGCAGAGCCGCATTTGAGGCCATGAGTCCCTTGAAGTTGTTAAAAACTAGTTGATAAAGACTTTTTCAATATTTTGTATTATTCTATAGGCTATCCTGGAAAGATTACAATATAATGTTTATTTAAGCCATGTATGAAGCATAACTTGCTCCATTAAGGACATGTAAATCAACACCATGCCTTCAAGACTGAAATTGACCCATTTCTCCAGCCTATAGATAACCAAATATATAAGGGTGAACAATCCTTTTTCCTAATCTAAACGTTGAAAACAATATCTACAAGACTGTCATTGTAAACTGATTTGATAAATGGTTAAATCTATTTATATGCATTAGTTTTTGTTATAACCAAATGATATTAACAAATAATTGATATCCAGGAAAATGAACATATCAAAAGTAGAAAAAAACATAAAGAAAAAGAAAAATATATATATCTTAACCTGACTTTCTGTTGAGTTTTATTTATTTGTCTCAAAAGCTTGCTAATTTGTCGCCCACATCTATCAAACTCCTGCCAAAAATAATTGTTTGTTTAGAAGTTATAAAAAAAGGAGTATAAAATAAAAAAATTATAAATAAAACGAAAAAATGAAGTCAAAAATAAAAATAAAAAATAAAACAAACTTGAGCTGTTCGAGATTAAGGAATTTATTCAAACTCCAACTTAGTCAACATTTTGTAATGTAGTGGTCTCCACATTTAGGTTCAGTCACATTTATGGGGAATCTTCAACATACACTGAATTAATCAGTTTTAAAGTTTATCAACACAACCAAACAGAATATATCGCAAAAAGCAAACATAACCTGCATATTATTGGTTCACTCAGTTTGAGAATTTTACTTCATCAAATATACAAAATAAATTTCAAACATAAAACCAATGGGTTGTTAGCTGGTTTGATAGCTTTGAAGAAAAGTAACTATACCAGCAGAGTTTGGAATGTTGGAAAGTGAGTTATATTTTCAATAGTTCTTAAATTTTGAAGTTCAGTCACAAATAACAATATAATAATGCAGTATGGCTCATGAGATAAAGCCCACAAAGCCAAGTAACTAAAATCTGGCCCAGTAAGCTAATCTTGTTTGGTTTAGGTTCAACCAGTTTTTCAAGAACCCAAATTAAAAGACCTGAAATTGAATTAGTTTGCAGATCCCAACCAAACAAAGCTAAGTACTTAAACACACAAAATAAAACCAAACGAGTGTTTCTCAGTTTGGACATTTATCACATACCCCTCGCCTAAAGTAAATTACTTGGACAAGGAACATATTCAAAATGTCAAATCAAATCAATGTAAATGGTGTAGAAAGAAAGACCTCATTGGAGCTCAACATCATTTCTTTAGCCACTTCGTCATAGAATTTTATTCTGCTCTCCTCAATTTGTAATGCGTTATCTGCAGCGAGAACTTTTATGCCTGCCATGAAGTCATCAAAAATATGAACAATTGAACATATAAGAACATCCCAAAGAAGTTAGATAAGCATCATGGCTTTTAAATCCACCCAACCATGTACCTTTGTCTACATTAGATACAATATTGTTAGAAACTTTTATAGGGGAGACTTGAATTTTTTCTGTGCTATGTTTATCCAGAGCTTCAGCTACAAATGCACGAGCTCTAAGAGCTTCTTTTTCTGCAGCTTCCTTCAATTCCTTTATTGCAGCTTCCCGGGCTGCCTTCTGTGCTTCCTCAGCTAATTTGGCAGCCCTCAATCTGGCCTGCATTTTAACTTATCTATCAAACTATGCGAGTTTATATTCAAAAACATGTCATTTAAACCATACTTAAATGATAATGTGATGCCAGATTAAAGGATTGAGTGACACTCTTCAAGAAACAAAACAATTAAACGCACTTTGGGTGACTTATTTTCACAATGAATAATTTTGATTTAGTTCAATTTAATTTAATTCAGTATTGTCTCCTTTTCCCAAATGGATGGATATTGAAGTTGTATTTGGCTACACAATGGTCACAGAAAGATAGCCAGTCATAGTGAAACTAACACCACATTCCTTATCTTTATTATAGGACATCATGGTGATTCACGAATCTTCACCATCATTCTAGGGTGTCATGGTGATTCACCATTTCTCAGCTTATTTTCGTTCATTATATGATTTAAATTGGCAAGCTGATACCTTACATTTTTTAGTACTCAAAGTCAAGGTCTTGCATGGTGAGAAATGTAGTGACATTAGAGAATTAAGAAACTTTAAGTTAGACAACCCAGAGTTCAAATTTTCTCACGACACAGGCAAACAGGACAGGGTACTTTCTACATCGGGTTTGAAGATTGCTCCTACAGCTCTGTGTAGTTTAAAAACAAAAGTGACAATTATGTAAATGTTTGACCAAACAATATAGAGCAAAAGCATGTTTTGTTGGCTTTTAAGTTTCAGATTTTTCATTGAAGTAGCACAAGCAGATTAAAAGAAGTTCGCCAGATAGAAAAGTTGTGAAGCCAAATGTCAGAATAAGGATAAGTTCAATAAAACATTGGAAGGGAAGCTCAGGAATTATGGAAATTACAGAAAAAGAATAACAGTACGGCTTTAACATAAAATACCATGACAGAAAACTGTGAAGAATATGAGGGTGCTCTCAATACGGGAATACGTGTACTTACTAAAAAGCATGCACTAGAAGTTATCACATGGCAAACCAGGCACATGTTAGCTAGGCTTAAAAGCTTGAGTTAATAGAATGAAAGGACTAGACTTATACAATCCTACTAACATGTACCAAATTAACCAACACAAGACCGATATTTATCTCTTATGTGTCCCTTCCTACGTGCAAGTCCTTTTTGCTAGTCAAGTTGCAAACAAATTAACCAAACTAGCACCATGTTGTATGTTAATTGGGCTAAACTCAACCAAAAAGCTTTTGTTGAGAGGATGGTCTTCCATGCATCTATATTCATACCAATAATTATGAAATTAACTCCTGTATAATTCTCAATTATCTATTTGCAAATACATGTTCATTGCTTCGTCTCAGAATACGATTAATCCAACATGGGCAATGTGATCCCCAAGGGGATTGGAGCAAGCTACCATAAGACAAACTATCTTCTTTCTAAAGAGGTTCTGTTTGGAATTATTGCATGCCCTACAGGTCTAATATTGAAATCATTTAAAATGTTTTCCCTTACTTTGTCCGTGTCAACAAACAATTCAGAATACCTTGATCTTTTCAGAACAGGCCCAAGTAAAAAACCAATGATGGACAAGGGAGCATGGTACAAACTTCAGTCTTTACGACAAATATGTGTAAGATGTTTAAGAATTCAAGCATGTTATTTGGCAAAGGATAGAAAGTAGAACTAACGTCAATCCCAAAAAGCTACGGTGTGATCTCCAATGTCCAATCCATTTCTCACATAAGTCCCCCTAAAGAATTTCAATGACAATGCTGAAAAGAAAATTAAAACGCAGACTAAAAAATGATGGAGAAAAGCACAGAAAATAGGAGAAATACATAACTTTGTGAATCCAACCCTTTCTTACAATACTAATTGGTACTTTATTCATAGTAAACTTCCTCAGACAGACACTGAATTAGCAAACTTCCCAATGGCAATCATCAGATGATGTAATCTTATTTAAGCTCTTCTTAATTCTTGACAAATGTAGGATGATCATGCCCTTCCAAATAAGATTTAGCTACATCTTTAATATTGATTCTTTTGTTACACATGATTTAAAAAAATACAGTAACATGAACAACAAAATGTGCTGAATATAAGAATTCCTCAAACATGATAATGATGTTGGATAGTCAACTGGTTGATTGCAGTAAATATCAGATGACATAAAATGTCTCAAAAATAAGAAATATAAATTCAATAATCAGTATAGTAAAACTCAGTTTACTATGCACTGGCAAGAATAATATCCAAAAAGGAAATTTTGGAAAAATAATAGTGGAACATATGACAAAGACGCAAAATCTGATAATCAGATGTGAACCATACCATATAACAAAATTAAAAGAAGGAATGCATAAAAAACAATTAAATGGAAAAATGATTTATTTAGTAACTTACACAAGAATTTATATTCATGAAGTTCAAATACTGGCTATGCGGAAAAAGTCAAACAGCACTAAACACCAAGTGCTACCACTAAAACATAAGAACAGAAAAAATCTCAGCCCAGCATTTCTGCAGGCAACTCATCGGAGACAAACAATGTCAGGACTTCGTATGACACATTTAGAAACAACAAAATCAACCTACAACATTACCAAGAAAATAATTATAGCATGAAGTTATTACCCTTCCCCATAATCCTTGGTCCATCATATTTAAAGAAGAAAAATCCACAAGTATACAATTTTCATTCAATGAGAAAAAGAAAAACAAATGCATTAGCACAAGCAAGAGCTAATGCTAAGGTATTCTGTCGGCACCAATGGTGAAATCTCAAAAAATAACAACGCAATTTCAAGCTCTAGATTTCTTAAAAAGAAGGTTGTCCCATACAGAAATATACCATAAAAACATACCCACAAACACATCTATCCTAATGCAAATATACATGCATGTGTATGTGCGCGCGCATACGTGCGCACTCACACAAAAAAAAAAGTTACACAAACTAACCTCTGTTTCTGCTTTAGCCTTTTCTTGTTGAACTTTTTCCTCCAAGAGAGATATCTCTTTCCTTCTGGCTTCTTCAGTGGCTGCATCTTCTCTTATTCTTCGTTCTTCAATCTGACATCTCTGTTCATGTACCCTTTGTATGGCAGACAGGTGACTGTCTGTCATTTCTGCACTGCATTAAAGCACCAAACATCAATTGCTACTTCCCAACTGTGAGAACTATCACAAAATCAAATTAACAACAGAATGGTACACCGGTTTTCTTTTACTTTTTTTTGCACTTTTTATTTGTGCAAGGTAAGAGGTAAACTAAAGCAAACAAGCATCAAATTCACAAAACACATTGCAAAACATGTATGACACGCCCAGGGAAAAAACTGGAAGTATGGAAGCATTAAAGGTATGGTTATCCAGTTACAACTCCTAAACCATGTTAAAACAAAGATGACTTTTAATGAAACAAACGAAAAAGGTATATTAAGTAGTTAGCTTCAGGAAAATATAAATCCATGTAATAGTTCCAACAACTTTACATCCATCTTCAATTTCTAAAGAATCTAACCAACCTTAATTCACAATCAAAAAATGATAACTAGACATTCTTCAATGCCTTTTGAGTTGTGATTTTGTGTTTAATAAATTAATAAAAGGGAGATTTACATCCTAATACTACAGAGTACAGAACTAAACCACTATGTTCAACCGACGCCAATGTTCAGCACAATTTCGAAAAGGTTTGAACTTACACATGATAGAAGTTCAAAACAAATTGAAATATATATATACACAAATCAGATAGTCACTAACACATCAATGAACACTAACTAATATAAAAAACAATAGCCAGATTTGATGTGACAAATAACCCTCATACATGAAGGAAAGTGGTTTGAAAATAAATAAAACTTGCAAGCATTTCAATCATGACATAAACTGGAAACTATTATCAAGAAAACCATAATAACTTACATCTTGCGCTTATACTGTTTATCAAATCTCATATCTGCCTCTTTCCTTGCCCAAACTCCTTGTTCAACACGAATTAAGGCAGAAGACAGATCATTTTCAAATCTTAAGCTTGCCTCCAAAGAAGATAATTTACACCTGACAGCTTCCTGATAATTGAAGAACAAAATCTTGATGTCAAACAAAACACCAAATAATTTACAAATAGCATATTTGTAATGAAGATGATAGTAATAATGTCAAACTTGGTGCATGAACATTCTTTAAAAAAAAAAAGAGATCTTGAAGTCCCATCCAGAGCTATATAGTATTTCTTGAGATTGGCATCCTTAGAATAAAACATTGTCATGATAATTGGCATCATATTTAATTAATAAATACACCTAGCATATTTGTAATGAAGAAGATAATAATGATATCAAACGTGGTGCATGAACATTCTTTCAAAAAAAAGAGATCTTGAAATCCCATCCAGAGCTATATAGTATTTCTTGAGCACATATACAAAATTTAATCGGCATCCTTAGAATAAAATTTTGTCATAATAATTGGCATCATATTTAATTAGTAAATATCAATTCGTAATAGGAATAATATAATTTCAATTACAAATTTTACAACTACACCAAATTCAAACTTCAAAATCCGTGTTATAGCTAATTACAAATCCAACCAAAAACATGGTTGAGCCATTAATCATTTTCAGCCACAAACTATACAAGTATACTATAAGCCAATATTACAAAAGTAAAATGGGAAGGTATATGGAATACACACCTTAACTTTAATCTCACGCTCACGTTCGTATTCTAATAAGATGCTGTCCTCGGGACCTTTCTTATGCACCAAATGAGGTGTGATCTTGAGATATCCCTCATCCTCAGAACTTTCTAAGTCACTAAGATGAAGGTGTTTAGTAAAATCATATTTGAAGGAAAAAATAAAAATAATTACTAGTTGTTCAACTTCTAGAAAATCAATAAAGCAAGTGATTATGATTCAACATAGTAAATGAAGACAACACCCAAGGCCCATAATTATAGATAACTACACAATAGGAGCAAGTTTGATGGAAAGATCTACATAATACTGAAAGATGTACCAAATGACAATAACATAATCAGGTTGAAAATGTCAGTTTTTACTCCAAGGTTAAGGTCAAAAGACTCAAAACATAAACTATTGTAATGATCTTTCACAAATAAATGCATGTATTTGTTTCTTTGGTAGTAGATTCATTCATTATTGCATTGAATGTCATATAGTTCTTAGTTATCCTGAAATTTGCAACTTTTCTAATTCTCATGCGTGAATCAACAGATGCTTATTCCCTTAATAATCACCTATTACAATCAATATTGACCAGCCAAGTTGATGAATATGCTAAGTCTAATGTAAACCAATGAAACATAAAGTTTGAAATCTTGAAATCAGTTGCATGAATATGGAATTCAAAAATTACCCAAAAGGAAATTAATTTGAAAAATACTTGAAGGAAATTTGTTGGACACATCAAGAAGAATATGAAGTTAGAATGCAAAAGATGGTGATTGTATCATCATACTTCAGCACAACATCCATGTGGTATAGGCTAACTAACGCAACAAAGAAAGATGATAAGTTTAATCATATTGTAACTAAACGCATATTTTTTGTTTCATAGCTCGGTATAGAGTAAACATTTGTTAATTACTTTGATATGCCACTATCATACACATATGGCAATCTCATGGAATGACATCATTTAAGGATGAAACAAATTGTTTACCAGCAATAACTCGTTCATCCTCCCAAGTTAGCAAACTAATCTAGTTCATTTGTATTTGCCTTTTCTTAATGTTTTTTCCCATTTTATAAGTTTCCGCATAGACTTTGTAAACACCATTACATAATTCACCCAAACCCCTCACAACCAATAAACCAAACAACTGCAAAAATATGTCATGATTTCTAGAACAATATCAAATTTATCTAGCATCATAATAGTCTCAAATGACAGTGGCAGAATTACCTCAAATCAAGATCAACACACGAAAATCGAGTGCCTTTCCCTGTACTCTTATCAGACCTCTCTCCATCATCACTATCAGAATCCTCAACACCCTCATCAGAGATGCGCATTATAAAAGGCTCACCAACACTAACATCATGTCCATGAGAAAATTCCCTGCAAACAAAGTTCAAGAAACCGACACTACAAAAACAATAATTAAACAGCATAGGAATCAACAAACAAAAGCTAAGACACACTTACGGGTGCATGTGCATGACTTCCTTCAAACGCACCGGAATTGCAGTGGAAGAAAAGTTCCCAAGCTGCAACTCCAATGTCTTGATCTCTGAAAGGAGATCCCCAAGAGTCCATTGTGGCTGGGGATCAGCCGCAGCAACAACCGGACAAGATTTAGGGCATGGAAGCTCCAATTGAACAAAAACCCTATAAAGAAAGAAAATGAAGAATTTCAAAAACCAGAGTTTGGTTCAAATGGGAGAATCATCCAAGGTGTTTGACTTACATCCTTGAAATCAGAGAGGTGCCTGCAACCATGTTATGAAACTCATGCGAGAAGGCTTCATACAAGTGGATGCGGAAGCTGTTGAGTCTTACAAACCACCTGCAGCTCGACCCGAACGACCTCCGGAGGAGACGATCGGTCGGGGCCGTCGGATCTAAGGAAGGTGTCGAAGGAGTAGGGAAGCCGAAGAGGAGACTTAGGAGAGGAGGGGGAAGGCCGCGCCGCCGTGAAGGGTTGCGTGACTTGCTCTAGGGTTCCGATGATGGCAACCTTGGCTTGGATAAAGATGTAGTCCCGTGACCGTGGTCCGTGAGTCGTGCAGCTCGTGCTTGACGCCATGGGCCCTTGACTCAGTTGACTGCCTGTGAGTTATGAGAGATTAGAATTAGAAATTAAAAATTTTAAAGTTAAAACAAATCAGTGATTAGTGATGACTACTGATTCAATGGTTATTGTATTGATTTGTGAGAGTGAATCAATTATTAATGTCAAGGATTTAAGAGAGCAAAAGCTTGTAGTGACATGGCCCAGCCCATTTATTAAGATTTAGGATCATAAATTCATTTCACTCATTTAAGAGAATTTTTTTTTTAAAAACCTGCCGATCCAGTCGAACTGGTTCACTGGTTTTCGGTCCAACAGACCGGTTCAATTAGAACCCGGTTCAATATATACAAATAAATCGGACTAGCGGTCGGTTCCCAGTTGAACCGGCCGGTCCAGTCCCATTTTTAAATCCATGTTGTTGACCAATTGAGACAAACAACAAAAAATGAGCATAATATTGGAGACAATACAAATCAAAGTTTGGACCCCAAAGTGATAATTCACTATAGTTCCCTACCAAAAAAATTTACCCGGTCCTTTTGATTTATAGATGAAACCAGCACAAATAAAACATAAAATTTATTGTGTTGTTCCCGGTTTGTTTCTGCAAATATTAGAAAAAAAAATTATAAAATTACTAGGATACTATTTGTATTGCTTTACATTTGTTTTAAAAAAAAATTAGAAGACAATATTTTATAATTTTTTCATTGAATTTAATATTCACTGCTTAATTTTTTATTATGATTAATAAAAAATTAGTTCAGAATTATTTTTTTTAGTTTTTACAATATGTTAATTAATAATTAATTGCCAACAATATTTAAAATAATAAAATATATTTTAAAAAAATGATTCACTAAATTTATTTATTCATAAACTAAAATAAAAAATTTTAGTTCATAATTAATTTATATAAATTATTAGTCAAATTATATAAAGAAACATTTTGTTCCCGCACTTTGTTTTGGAAAGACAAATGGCTTAACGGTCGGGCTCCGATGAATATTTGGCCTGATTTGTTCCTCGCGTCGGACAATCCTGTCGATACTGTTAAGGATTTGTGTCACATTCTAGATTTTGCGCCTTTTACGGGGGATGTCGAGGTGAGGGTTTTTCTGGAGACTTTCGCCCTTCGCATTGGTTTGGCGGAGGATGACCTAAATTGGTGGGCCCTGACCCTGAGCGGTCGCTTCTCTGTTAAATCCTTTTACGCCTTCCTAGCTGATGGAGGAATTAAATGTCCTGTCGCCAAGGTTTTGTGGAACTCCCTTTGCCCGCAGAAGGTTAACATCTTCAATTGCTTGCTTGGAGGAATAAGATCCTTACCTTGGAAAATTTAGCCCTCCGGCGCTGCAACAAACTCCCTACCACTACTTGTATCATGCAGACTGTGAATCGGTGGATCACCTTTTCAGGCATTGTAGATTTGTTCAACCAATCTGGTGCTTCTTTCTAAACCTTTTTGGTCTACCGGCGCTTCCTCATTCCTTTACTGAGGTGTGGGAATCTTGGTGGTTTTCACTGCGTCCTAGTCTGAGATCCTTAGGAGGTGTTATTGTCAAAGTGGTTATTTGGCATGTCTAGCTTTCTAGAAATGATTGCTTATTTAATGATGGCTCTGTCTCCCCTTCTACTGTGATTTTGACGATTGTACATGTTTTGATATTGTGGTTTTTTGCAGCTCCTTTTTCCCAGCAAGCGTGCTTTGACGAGCATGCCATTTCTTTGCGCCGCACTCTGGAGTTTTCTAAGCAGCATGTTGACCACACCGGTGGAGTTGCTCCCAGTGGTGGGGACACGGTCCAGGAGTTGGGGCAGTGAGGTGTGGTTTTTTGGGTCTTGGCCAGATGTTGTGGGCAGGAGTGTTTTTTGGTCAACTGTTTTGGCCAATTGTTTTGTTTCCACTTCTAGTGGGTTTGGTATCTCTGTCTATGGTTTTGTTTGACCGCTTGGTCTAACTATGGGTGTATCTCTTTTCCTTATTTTAATGCATGTGGTTTATCCACCTTTTAAAAAAAAAAAAAACATTTTATAATAATTAAGGACGATTTTTTTTGTTATACTTTACTTCATTTTTTAAAAATTTTATAAATTGGAATAGCCATGTAGCAGGACGTGTGTGTTTCGGACAGTACTGTAGACCAATAACTTTTTGGTAGAAATTTTTTTTGTATCATAATTTTAAAAATATAAAATTTGATCATAATTGTGGCATGACCTCTTTAATGATTACACAGTTCCATGGGCAATAGTTTGACAATTCTTACACGATATCAATTATGGGGAGGTCTTTTTCTTTCTGCCTCCTCAATAGATATCTCACCTATTTTACAATTTATCCCAGACTACTCTAATTCACAGGAAGATGTGAATACTTGGTCCTTGGAGAGTAATAATTCCTTCTCAGTCCGATCCTTTTATAAATTTCCAATATATGGTGGTTTCGCAATCTTCTACATTCTAACTTCTGAAAAGTGGAATACCCAAGTTAAATTACTCTTTTTTTGCTAGCTGGCAAGCGATTTTAAAATCTTAACTATTTCCAACCTTGCCAAGAAAGGTCGCAACACTCAAAACACCACTGATATTTGTGTCTTGTGTCATAAAAACTTTGAAACAATGGATCATCTTCTACTCCAGTGTGATTTCTCTACTCGTATATGGGGATTCTTCAAACAAAATCTCAACTTCCAATCTTTTCCTCTTTCCCTCGCAAAGGTTTGAACTACTTGGATTTCCTCTATCTCTAGAAGCATGTCAGCGCGCTTTCTAGGATCTACAAGCTAGAATAATTTTCTGGAACATTTGGCTGGAAAGAAACAATCGCATTTTTAACTATAATGCTCTTCCTCTTGTTTCTATTGTGTTTAAAATTATTCATATGCTTCTTGCTATAATATCTACAGCTAGAGATCAACCTCCCAGTGATGCAATCCAGAACATTAAGCGTTCTCTTGACTTCCTGAGCACTAGATTGACAAACTTCGCAAGCAACACCTCATATCAACTTTAGCCATGGGAGTGATTCGGTTTCGTCTAACTGTGTTAATCTCGGTTGCCTTTTGGTGGACTTCGTTTTCGCAGTCGTTGTCGTCGTTGTTGTTGTTTTCTCTTGTTGTTTTCTTCTTAGTTTTTTGTTTGTAGTCTCTTGGATGCTTCACTCCTGGTAACGGCCTCATAGTTTCTTTTGTTCTGTCGTTTCTGTTCTTTTTTTGCTTTGATGTCTTGTTTTTACTGTTTTGTTGTCTTGTCTTTCTGTTCTAGTTTTTTCTGTTTTGTTCTCGTTTAGTTTTTTAATAAATTTGTGGTTTATTTATTTAATAAAAAATGAATAATTAATTAGTTTCCTTTTGTAATGTACCCTACACTATGTACAAATTAAACTGATAAAAAAAATTATTATTATTATTATGTTGTGTTGTACATCAAATTTTCGTGCGTTAATGTCATTTTGCTTGGCTAATATAGAGCCCAAACTTTCTTCGTGTGATAGTAGGCTTGGAATAATAAGAGGAAGAAGAATTGAAGGGCGTACTGAACAGATTTAATCATGTCTACATCTTTGACATAGAATCGTTGATCAAACAAGAGAAAACAGATTGTAAAAAAAAACAAAAAGTCGGGGCCTGGAAAACGCGGTGCTTGATGTGATTTTGTTAATCCTCATGATTTTGTGAATGAGAAGCAAAGAATACGACCAAGGATTTGTGAACATTATAGTGTGCCAACTGCCAAGTCTCAGTCAACCAACAGCAGTGCGTGTCTTAATTTTTTTTCTTCGCAGGGGTCAGGGCTACATATACATACATGTTTTTTTCCCTCAGTCGTACCAAAACCGCGTTATTACACCCGTTGAACCTGTTGAACCTGTTGGATTAGATCTAATTAATGTTTTCCTCTTCTACATTATTATTATTATTATTATTATGGTAGCGTTTAACAAGCGGCAGGTCAGCGGTCAACCCCCTTCTCTTTCTTCGTCTGTCTGAGATTTCAGATAAGAAACTCTGACCTCACGGATTCCAGAATGAGATAATGAACATTATTCAAGTTATGTGTCAAAGTATCTCTTTTTCCTGGCTATTAACACATATCAACATATAGATGATGTCAAGAGTTGGTGTCAATGACTCAATGTCATGCATTATTTATTAATCTCCATGTTTTTCGTATAAAAAATTATATTGAATCCATCCCATCCAGATTCTAGTCTAGGGTGCTCTTCTCTCTGTTGGAACTTTCAGATCTCCACTGCTTGTTGTTTTTGGTTGTTTAACGATTTTATTATTTTTTTCAATAAAAATAGATAAAGAAGAAAATGAGTTGATTACCCACCACACCACCTACATATATGCATATATTAGGTACTGTGAGCCACTAAATAATAAACATATATGTGCATCTATTTTTAGAAAGCAATAGTATCAATGCTCTACCAGTCCCATAATTATAATAATAATCAATATAGCTGAAGTTACTTTATTATTAATAATATATACTTTTTCATTAAAAGAAATAACAAATAAATGCTTTGAATAACCGACCATTGTCTGTCATTGATTATCAATTTATCATTAAGAAAAAATAAACGAGTGCTCTGATTGGAATTCCAAGTGTGGCCGCCGCCTTGTTGGAAGCACCCGGCACAAGCATGACATCGGTTTCCCTCTTCCATTACTACCCCCAGTTGGATCAATGAACGAGCGTGGAGATTTGCTGGGACCAATGAGGGTAAATTTGGTATGTAAGAGAAAATAAGATGTATATAATAATAATAATAATATTTTTAATACATAGAAAAGCAGCTAGCTGGATAGTTGGTAGGGAAAGAAAGATAGAACTAGGCGAGGCATATGGATTATGGAGGTGATTCCGCCCCCTCTCTGATCGGAAATGAAGGACTCTAATTGATGGATGCATGCTAAATTAACTAGTCTTCATCTCCCTTTCAACTTCCAATTTCCTATACTCATCTCCTTTCCATGGGGATCTGCATGTCCTTGGATCAGCCTCCCCACATCCCACAAGCCCTCCAACCTGGTAATCAACCAATTAAATCTCTGCACTGCATTTTTTTTTTTTGTATTTCCTTTCTTTTGTTCTTTGATTTGAACTAATTAATTAATGTATTAATGTTGCATTGTTTTACATATAGTTGTTGAAGCTCAGAATGTGCAGGTTAATAATCAACACTGCAACAATAAGAACAGTAGCAAAGTTGGTTCAAGTAATGAAGTGAGCAGTACTGTGGATGTGGTCCATGTGGATGAGCTGCGTCAAAATGCTGCTGGGAACGGAGATGTGAACATATTCACATACTCTGAGTTGAGAGCAGCAACCAAGAATTTCCGCCCGGATCTCATTCTTGGAGAGGGTGGCTTTGGAATCGTTTACAAAGGAATAATTGATGATAATGTCAGGCCTGACTTCCCTTCAACACAGGTTGCTGTCAAGGTGCTCAATAGAGATGGCTTGCAGGGTGATAGGGAATGGCTGGTCAGTTCTTTCTTTTTAATTTACTTGTATATATATATATATATACAAGTATGTGCCTGTGTCCTCTCACTTTTGAAGTTTCACATACATATTATCTCAAGTTAACAACTTGGAATCTTGGATTGATAATTGATAATTAACAGGCAGAGGTTTACCATCTGGGACAGTTCAGCCATCCCAATCTTGTCAAGCTCATAGGCTACTGCTGCGAAGATGAGCACAGGCTTCTGGTCTATGAGTATATGGCTTGTGGGAGCTTGGAAAAGCATCTCTTCAGAAGTATGCCTCTCTCTCTCTCTCTCTCTATCTATCTATCTATCTGCACACACACACACACATGTCGCACTGATATAATGCTAGCTCCACAATCCATTCATTTTTAAAGGAATTCATCTCTGCTCCTAGCGGTGATAATCAAGATCATAATGTCTTGCAAAGGCCTACATGTTGTCAATTGCTAGGATTATACATAAGAGAGGTAAAATTGAAGGAGAACACAACTGTTAAAATATCTATCAAGAAATGAGCCATAATCAGCCACATCATACAAATCTTTCAACTACTTGCTTTGATTTTGTTTCAGGGATTTGCCTTACAATGCCATGGTCTACTAGGATGAGGATTGCTTTGGATGCTGCTAAAGGGCTTGCTTTTCTTCATGGAGCTACTCGACCAATAATCTACCGTGACTTTAAGACATCCAACATCTTGCTAGACTCGGTTTGTTCATCTCCTTGCATATCTTCTTCTATCTGTGTCATTGCTCTTTTGCTTTACATTACTTTCATGGACTTGGTGCTTTATCATAAATGGTTCAAGCTAGGCGAATTTTTTAGTTGATGCTTATACAAGTGAGCTTTCCCAAGCAATTGGCTTAGTGAAGCTTGCCCTTGATATCTTGTTTATACTAAATCCATTTTGGACAAGCATTATAAATTTGTTGTTTGAAATCATTCAAGAGGATTACCTTAAATGAATGTATTGTTTATCTACTTTCCAGAAAATCATGTTAAGCAGAAAAAGGATAGATGTACAACACAACGTATGTATAGAATGTTGTTTGATTGAATTAGGGAAGTTATTGACCCCTCTATCAAGTTGTTTTATTTCAGATTGAACTAGTCTAAGTTTTCTCGCATTCCTAGCTTCCCAGTGACCCAGTAATATTTATCTCTTACCTGTAAATTAACTCAAGAAGTCAACTCCATTCTTTTCTGAAGTTAAGAATATCCATATAATGTATATAAACATATGGAGACCAGGCGCTTTGGTATATATAATCGTAGCAGTAACACAAGAAGAAACACACATGTTATAAATTGGGCATAATTCTTTATATTTCTCTTATGTAAAAATATAATGTTTGTCCTAAAGAGAAATTTTTAAGAAAGACTTGTGCAAGTGTAGCTTAAGTAGTGAAATTGAGCTTCATCTGTGTTACTGTGTTCAACACATCTTTGTTTGAAGTGGATATTTTTTTTTTTTCTATTCTCACTGCAACTTTCCATTCTTTGCCTTTCAGCGATACAATGCAAAGCTCTCAGACTTTGGTCTTGCAAAGGAAGGGCCTGTTGGTGACCAAACCCATGTTTCCACCCGTGTCATGGGCACAGATGGGTATGCAGCTCCTGAATATGTAATGACTGGTAAGTTAGTAATCTAGAAGAACACCTTACTTATTCAAGTGCTTTTCTTTATATGTTGTCTGTTCATGAATCATGATGGTCAATCTGTTTTCAGTGGATTTTGATCAATTGATAATCTCATGACGAAAACGGTAGAATGAAACCTTGCAGCACTATTCTAAAAAGAAAGCTTATAACAAATATCATACTGTACAAGAAGATGACAGTAATTAAGCAATTTTAATCAATTAATTGATTTTCCTGCAGGCCATCTAACAGCCCGTAGTGATGTTTATGGCTTTGGAGTTGTGCTTCTGGAAATGTTGATAGGCAGGCAAGCTATGGATAAGAGCAGGCCAAGCCGGGAACAGAATCTAGCGGAATGGGCGCGCCCTTTCTTGGTCCACAACAGAAAGCTGCAGAAGATCATAGACTCGAGAATGGAGGGCCAGTACTGCTTCACCAAAGCTCAGAAGGTGGCTGACTTGGCATATCAATGCCTGAGCCAGAACCCCAAAGGAAGACCAACCATGAGTCAGGTTGTTGAAATCCTGGAGGTGGTGCAAGAGCAGGATGACAATGAGCAAGGCTTGCCATCCCTGAGATGGGACTGTGCAGCAGTCACCCTCTATGAAGCTCCCAAAGAGGCAGTGAATGGTAATGCTGATGAAAATAAACCCCCCTCTGTTGCCAGAGGAGAGGAGAGCAGAAGGGAGGCTAACAGGGTGCGCAACCACCGGAGAAGAAGAGCCAGGCCTAGGCCAACCCTGAAAACCAGTAGCACCGGTGAGCTATCATCCATGGAGAAAGAGAGCATTAAATCCCCAGAGTCTGATGGCTCTGAGGTGCATTCAAGAACATCTTCTCTTTCTCTGCACGAAAATGCTAATGGAGAAAGCATTCTCAGATGAATGGTATCCTTGATTTAGCCATAAAACATTTTGTGTCATATATTGTGAATGCTTTCTGATCCTCATGTACTTCTCCATCCCAGTTAGTTATTGAAACAGATGCAATGCTGTTACTAGAACTTACCATTTGTGCACATAATCATGTATTTTGCCTCATTCGAATTTCAGCGATGTTTTTGCCCTTTTCCTTTAGTTTCGTCACTACTCACATTTTGAATAATAGGCGACAATGTCGCTTTTTACTTAGAAACTTACCACTCACTATTCTTTGCAGAATGTAATAATATTGGCACTAAAAATTTGCTTGTGATTAACTTTGTTATAAATTATATACACTTTATTCACACACACATAAGTGTACGTTGCGCGCTAGTGAAACTCTAGAGGGGCTTAAAAATTGCATGAGGAGCTCTCTTTTTCTCAAAATTGCATGCGGTTGATCTAGAATCTAACCAATAATTACTGAAAGAGTAATGACCCTTCAAACAATACAAGAGAAGTTTATTAAGAATGAGAGGGGTTTCATTGAAAATTAATCATTGATAGTAGTGTAGCGTTCTTGTTATAAAGAAAATTTCATTGAAATTTATGAATAATGAAATGGATTTTTGTGAAAATTATATTCATAGTGGAGCGGGTTTCCTTAGTCTGCTTAGAACTCCACAGGTTTTTTTTTTAATATAAAGAAAAAATCATAAAAATTTTATTTATCAGATGGAGGGTTTTGTTGAAAATTATGTCCATTGTAGTCTTGTAGTACAGCTCAGAAAATACAAGAGTTTTTCTGTAAAGAATTTTTTTTTTTAAAAAAAAATTATTATTATTATTATTTTGAAAAATTAAAAAAAAAATTCAGAAAAAAAAAACCCCTTAATTGTTATGCAATATAGTGAAGACTATCCTCTCTCACTCGCTCCGGACAGGAGCTCAATCTCACTGCAAAGCTGAGAAATCCACTGAGGAGCAGAGATTTTGGAAGCAAATCCATTGCCGGTTTACCTGAAGGTTCGTTCCTTAGAACCCTAATCTCATCGTTCCGATTTATGTCTTGGAATCTGATGTTCATCCATTGCCATTGGTGATGCCACCGAAATGCCTTCTAATTCCTCTGCTGAGTTTTAAGATTACAAGTGTTGGTTTTTCTTTGTAAAATTTTGGTGTATCTTTTGCTACGATTCCTTCTCTTTATTTGTATGCCAAACTTGAATTGCATGTTTGGATTTGTTGAGGAAAAAAAAAAATTAGTTCGAAGATTGGAGATTCTGCAGCAAAAAATGGCCCCTTTTGTGGTTTTCCTCCTCCCCGCCGCCCTTGGACTCTACATTTCTTTTCCACTGAAATTCTTCTGAAGACATTGACTCTTTGCATAATATTTTCCATAAAATTGCAATTTCTAAAAAGTAATTTCTTTTCTTTGAGATCATGTGACGGTATTGCAATGCAGCCTGAGGGAAACTTTAATCCTTTGTCTGATATCTTCCCTGTTTTCCTTTTGATGTACATAGTGAACCTTCACTCTGGAACAATTCTTCTGCCTACGGAGAATTATATATCTAGAATTATTTTTCTCTATTCTTCACATTGGATTGGACGGTGACAATCTTGAAATCAGTAGTAACTCTTTGCCCCAATTGAAGAAAGAAATGAATATATATATATATATCAAATCAATAGTGGCACCTGTGAATTCTTTATCAGGGTAATCATTCCATAAGCAGGAAAAATAACTCGATGGCATGCACTTTGTGCCATGCCTGTCGTCAAGAGCCTACTGATCATTAAGCATATTATAACATTGGCTGCTGCTTTTGCAGCTCTTCCACTCAGGTCACATTTGCTTTCAGCATTCAGTTCTTTGATGTATCAATGACTTTTTTCTTGTTCTTTCAAGTTTCTTCACTTTTTATATACTTTGTTTTAGCATATACAAGAGACTTGTGTTTGCATATATTGTAGTTACTACACCTGGTTGGTTGGGAACTTGGGCAAAGTAATCACATGTGTTGACCTTGCCATTTTGCCAGCCCCTTATTACAGAATCATTATAGTTCAACAAAACGGGCATACAAGCTCATCCAACCATCAATGCTGCACACACTGCTGCTCCCACAAGGCAAAACAATTTCAAGATAGAACTCTGTTAGGGAATTTTATAACCCTGATAAGTCTTGATAAGGGTGTCTGTTGTTTCCGGGGTTCCTAAGCATACCCGTCAAACCTTGGAGAAACATTGTGTGTTGTGGTCCTTGTGGATATGTGAGAATTGAACATAATGTGCAGTGAGAAGTTCCAAGAGGAGGCCTTTCCTTGTGGGCTTCTTGATCATTAGTCTGATGTTAGTGTCTTACCAATGATGACCCAGTTTGCCTCTATCTTGTTACAGCTCAACAGTATTTCAGCAGAATGGAACAAGCTCAACTACCTTGTGTCATCCAAGCTCTACCCGCCTCTTCTACCTCAGATAAGTGCACACCCACTAAGCAAGACACTTCTAATAGCAAATATGATAGCACACCCTCCCAACAGGATGCTGGTATTATTCAGACAGCAGCAAGTTCTCGACGCACCCGTTCTCAAACTGTCCCTGATTGGACGCAACAAGAGATGCTCATTCTTGTGAATGAGATCGCATCATTGGATGAGGACTGGCTTAAATCTCTATCCTCGTATCAGAAATGGAAGATTGTGTCTGACAACTGTGCAGCTTCTGATGTCATTAGGTCTTCAAACCAGTGTAAGAGAAGATGGGAGGTGCTGCTAGCTGATCACAGGAAGATTAGGAAATGGGAATCTCAGTCACGGGGGAGTTCATATTGGTCACTGGATGATCAGCGGAGAAAAGATTCTGGTCTTCCACTTTTCTTTGACCATCAAGTGTTTGATTCCATGGATGCTGTTATCAAGGTGGATCAGACAGGATTGAGGGACAGTGATTCGGAAGACCTTAGTATTGCTAATGCTGAGGTAGAACAGCAGGTGGATGTCGACAGTGGTTCAGGTATGTTAAGACATGCCATTTTGGTTTCTAGGGAGAGAGATTTGATTCATTTCTCATGTTACCATCCTTTGATGAACAAGGCGGGATGAGGTGGGGGTGTCTTTCCTTGAGATGCTAAAGCTTAATATATTTAGTGGGTAGCTGCTATAGTTGACTGCCAGTCTTTCTTTTTCTTTTCTTTTTTTTTTTGGAAAAAAATAATGATGTAATTGACAATTACACAGGAAAGCTAATCCATATTAAGCATCAGAGGATGAATATATATATATATATATATATATATATACATATTATTTTGGTGGCTATAACTTTTTTCTTAATTGTAAAGTCATAAAGCTGGGGTTATGAGTGCGGTTAGTTTGATCAATTAGGTCTCTAGAATTTCAACATGCGAGGGAACTGTCTTGGGGGCATAAAATGCAATATTTTTATAAGTTTAAAAAATTGTTGCTTCAGCTTGTTGTGCATTTTGATGTCTGTTAACTGCTCAATTGTATGTGTCTTTGGACATGCACAGGCTAGTATTGCCGTATTGGTTCTGAGATTACTACCCCTTTAATTTGTTCACTGCCTTCTTGCTCATTTTGTTCTTGGAGCTGTCACGAACAATGAGACTGATTTTCAGCTGACGTTTTATCTTTGTCTTGTTTCAGGTTGTGAAGAGGAAACATGGAGTAAGACAGATGAAATGGCCTGCAAGCTTGAGGACAATGCTAAGTGGATACACACCATATTGAATGGTGAACTAGAAGGGACACCGGAGACCATCATTGAGTTTACGAGGCAACAAGCTACAGAGCTGATCAAAGCCTTTGGGGCTCTCACTGGCACCCTTGATGAGTTTGTAGATTTAATCAAGGCTGGTGAGTTTGAAAGAATTGCAACTTGTAACTCACTGGCCTAGTATTGTGTTGTGTTGTATTGTATCGCCTGTAACTTGTGTACGTAGTTGCTGCACTGTATTGCTACAGTTGTCTCTTGTCTTTGGAGGGATTAGTAGATGTGTGTTTTTTATTTTAATTTTTAAAATTCATTTTTCAAAAATATGAAACAAATATGTTTTTATAAAACAAAAATAAAATATATATTCTTAAAACAAAGGGTTCCTAAATGTGTTAAGCTTGCAAGTCTTATGTCAGGACTCAGGAGGGGTATTTTTGGCAAAATATATATATATATATATATATATATATATATATAATTATTACTTGGTGCGTTTCAAAAGAATTCGTGGCTACTCTAGCGGGCACTCTCTCCTTGATCTCGCTCCGACTCCGCAGTCGTGTTGGCTATTCTAGCGCTAGAGGGATTGGCTTTGGGGGAATCCCACCGCCGGGAGGAGCGCTTGTGGGGTGCAGGAGACGAGCTTCTTTGGCGATGGAAACCAATGCGTGTGTACACTACAACCACACCGATCCCCACAGCAGCTCCAGATGGACTGCCAGGTATATCTAATCTGCGGCTCTTTCTTGTAAATTAGGGTTCAACTTGATGTTTATTTTCCTTTTATGTATATTTCCCTCCTTAAGGGAGAGCTACCAGTATATGTATGCAAGGCCGTGGCACAAGGTGCTGGCTTTCTATTCCCAGTTGGTTCGCAGCGGTGACGGAGCTTCCTCCCTCTCAACTTTATTCTTCTCCGAGGTGAGGTTTGCGCTCTAATTACTGGTAACATCTTATGATTTAGTTAGGGTATTCCTTGCTTAGAATGAATAATCTGCAAATACTCCTCGTAACTTTGTATATCTATGATTTGTGTATGCTTTCAAGCTTTCTGTGAAAGGTTCTTTTGTTGTTTTCTTTCTGAAATAGAGACACAATACTTACCATGTAACTGAAGAATTTCAAGTCTTTGAGGACACTAAGTTGGCAAATGCTCCCATTCGGGATAGGAAGGGAAGATGGGCTAGACTGACATTTAAGATTGTTGTTTCATATCATGGGCCATCTTTTGATGGATGGCAGAAGCAGCCTGGGCTGAACACTGTTCAAGGGTAAAACTAAAACTCAGAACATTCTTCTGTCACCAAGTCTCTTATCAGCCTTCCACCCTGCTAAATTGATGATTCACAAGTAATGCAGAGAAGATTGGGTGTATTTGTTTGTGACTGTGGTGCTACCTGCATTACAGATTGATAGAGAAGGGCCTTGGGAGGTTTGTAGATGACAAAAAAGCTCAACAGCTTAGAGACAGGTCTCTACCTGTTGAAGGTTGTGCTGTTGTTGCTGGGCGCACAGACAAAGGAGTCACTGCTCTTCAGCAAGTTTGTTCTTTTTGTTAGTTACTTGGATCCTCTCTGCTCTTTAAATTGTGCTATCTGTGTCTTTCTTTGAAATTGCTACCTGATGTATTGCATCTATATTGTCTTCTGACATTTGATCGCGCAAGCATCTTTCTCTTGTTGAGAAACATGGTATTGAAGCACTGTCTGCTTGACTTTCTGATATTTTTCATATTCTTCTGATGGTATCGTTTTTGACAACCAGATACTTGGAGGAAGGAAGTTAAGTGTGGAGAAATAGAGGATGCCATCAATAAATTAGCTCCTGGAAAGCTCAGAACTCTTCATATCACAGAGGTTGATTTATTTCCGACTGTGATTTTTGAATTATGTTGCAACATATAACTGAGCCCACCTTTACTCTAAAATCTTACTGTTGCAAAATAAGTCCTTGTTTCCCACCATTGTTCAATTTCAAGTCATGCAATTTATTGGACTAATTATTCATGCTAGAGTTCATGACCCATAAGAGATGTGTTATCCTATTTGTTGTTTGCTTGCCTGTTGATGATGGTGAGTAAATCCTGATGAACAAAACACTACAGGTGCCACGTGTATTTCATCCAAATTTTTCTGCCAAATGGAGGCGATATTTCTACGTTTTCCCCCTCAATGAGGAGGAAGATGAAACAGACTTTAGTGTGAAGGACCTCACTTCCACTGCTGGTGGGGTAGACGAAGAGAAAGAAACCATGCAATTTGCTGAAGAGGATTTTGGACACCTAAACATGTTGGATGGTGATGAGGATGATAACAGGTATAATGCCTCGAGTAAGCCTAGAACCTTCAGCACAAGCAAGGTGAACAAACTACTTCGCCAGCTGGAAGGGAAGGCATTATCTTACAAAATGTTTGCTCGGGATACGAAGGCATCCAGAAGCATGTAAGAACTTTGTCAATTCATTTCAAATTCTGCAAGCATAGCAGGTGTAGTTTTTGAACATTTTACAGAATCTTTCATGACTTTGGAGAGATAGCAAATGCTTTCTCAGGGTTGTTAGTGAGCTCATTCGTAAACTTCCCTTTATTGATCCAGTTCTAATATCGACTTAAATAAATTATGCTCTTCATTAGAGGAAAGATCTTCTAATTCCAATAGGATATTGCACAAATGAAACAGAAAAAAATACTTTTCAATATTGGATTTCTCTTTTGCTTGCATATAGGTCCTCAAAAGATTTTCTGTACATGTCTCCAGAATGTATTCTAGTTTATTTCCTGAATAGGCTTCTTGAGAGAGCATTCCCACCTTCCCAACCATCATTCCTCTCTGCTTTCCAAGCATGGAGGACCTCCTATGCCTTGAAGTATCCTCATCTTTTTGAGACAGCATTTAGAGTTTTGTTATCATACCATTTGCTTATCTCCCCTTTTAGTAACTTATACCAATCTCCATTTAATGTTCTTGCAGTGGACCACCGACAGAATGTTTTATGTTTCATGCTCGAGCTACAGAGAGTAGATTACCACATGCCGATGAGGTTTTTGTTCTCTTGCATTATCTATTCACTGAATAACATAATAAGAATGATGTTTATAGAATGTTCTGCTGCTAAATATTTATGCCTGGCCTACATTTGTAATCTATTGGGACTAAAATGACCAATAGACAGAGATGAATGTGGCATGCGGTGGATGGCGTATTTCCTGAACTTATTTTTCTGCATAACACCGAAAAGAGAAAACATAGAAGTCAAATGATTTAGCTCTTGGATCCCTATTCTCTTTGTACATGCTAATTGTTGTGCTTTCCCCTTATTTAGCCAAATTTCTTTAGGTTTAGTTATGATGTGGAAGTTTGTTTTGATTGTTATCAATGGATATAAAGCTTCAACTTCACTGCTAGATGATGGGCTGTTTCTGGTGCATGTTCCACAAAATTTCACTAGCATATTACTGATTACAGTCCTAGTCTCAATCAATATACTTTTGGCCCATGCAAAGAACCTTACATTGGTGCACTAACATGAAGATTTTATTGCTGTAGGCATGTAAAGGACAAAGAGTGATGTGTGTTGAACTGGTGGCAAATCGCTTCTTACGGAAGGTACTAGTACATGTGGTTAATTACTCACACAACTATACAATCTCAATCCATGGTTTGCCACCTGCAACCATTAAATGATTCATTCCTCATGTATATACTCTTTCAATAGCTGTTATGACAAGGGATGTTTAGGCTGTTGTGATTCATAAACTAACTTTTTGGTTCCATGTGACTATCCCATTTATTTGCAATATGCAAGTGCTTCGAAGAATTTGGGTTATTACTGACATAGAAATGGAATGAAAATGATAAGATGAAGCCATGGGCTACTCTATTGTTTACGAGTTTGGGAAATGGGTTGCTCAAATTTGCATGCTGTTCTGCAGATGGTCCGGGTTCTTGTTGCAACAGCCATAAGGGAAGCAGCGGCAGGTGCAGATGACGATGCTTTATTGAAGCTGGTGGATGCCACTTGCAGGCGAGCCACAGCACCACCAGCCCCTCCAGTTGGCCTTTGTTTAGTTGATGTTGGTTACAGTGGATTTAATCAAGATACTTGCCTGATAATATAATGTGGTAAAAATGGACTTCATATTTTCAACCGCGTGTCACCTTTGGCTTGTATTGTATCTCCTTCCTGATGTTTATTGGGTTGTTTTGGTTGCATATCCCTGCACAAGGTGGAATTGCTGATATGCTTCTGTAGAAATCATATTTGCTTGTATGCCCTTCATCTTCTTTTCGTCCATCTTGAAAAAGGGTGAAACCAAGATAAAGATCAAGGATAAACCTATCCATTTATAGAATGTTTTTTAATTTCACTTTTAATTATAGGGGTATATTATATATATATATATATATATATATATATATATATGCGCAATTAAAAGTGTTTTGTAGAAATGTATATATCAGCAATTACTTACTTTTACATATCTGTGACCAATTTTGGCATCTGACTCATTTATTTCGTCTGTCACTTCATCTTTGTGGGTTTTAGCTGCAAATTGGATCACTTCCAATATCATAAGATTGATAAGGATGTTCCAAGACCAGGTTTCTGTTTGTCTTACGATTTGATTTAACATTTTAAATTGAGAATTGATTGAGATATGCGCAAGACATTCACATGGTCAATTTGTGATGTAATAAATCATCAAGGTTACGCATGATTGCACCATCCTCTTATGTTGTTGTTTATACCATATATTCATTGTACTCTTATCTGTCAATTGGAGTTATCTCTGCATCACTGCTTTCTTTAAATGCTGGTGTAGTATCATTCATACCATGGTCAGTCGGTCAGTCAGTAGTCAGTCATGAATAGGTTTTCCAACTTACAGAGAGTCAGGTTGCACTAACGTTGTGAAATAAATACCAAGTTTGTTTTTATTAGCACCCAACCCATCCCAACCCACCCCATCCCATCCCATCCCTTACCATCCCATACCCAAGAATAGTAGAATAGTTGATTTGTTAGAGGAGGGAGGGACATGTGATGTGTTTGTTAGGGTTAATGCATAGATGAATTAAGACATTGCCAGAGATAGATGGATTGAATTTCTATTATTATGATGACTAATAACAAGCAATTTACTTAAAACAAACAAGATATTATAGCCATGAGAGGGAGGCCCTTGTGTACGCTGAAGACCATCGACCATCCTAATAGTGAGACCCCGTCAAAAACAACCCTACTACCCCCATCATACCTTTCTCCTATTCTTAGGTAGCACTAGCACGTTCTACTCCTAAACAACCTTCTCATGACATGAATCATCATCCTTACATTCCCTTCTTCCCTATTAGGTTAGGAGGTTATTACTATTGATTTGTTGTTTCACTATACACCATCCTTCCAAATAAAATTAAGCATTAATCAATGCTGTTGCTGTTAATAGTTTATTATCAACAACTTCTCTAGCTACTACTATCAAGAAGAAAAAGAGGCCATTTCCCATGGCCGGAGAGGGCTCATCATCGAGCCTTCTTCGGCTCCTTACAGCAGCTTTTGTGCTTGTCTTCCTGTCTTTGGTGTCTACAATCCCTGTCACACACTCATCCGATGCCGACGTCCTTCTCCAATTTAAAGCCACGGTATCTGGTGCAGAGGAAGCATTACCGGATTGGGTGTCAGGGTCAAGCCCTTGCGTACATGATCATTCCAACTGGACCGGTGTCATCTGTTACGCAAATAGTGTGTTTGGCTTGCAACTGGAGAACATGAAGCTCTCAGGTGCTTTGGATCTTGATCCTTTAGAGGCCCTACCCGGCTTGCGTGCCCTTAGCTTCATGGGTAATGACTTTGTGGGTCTGATGCCAAACCTTAATAAACTTGGGGCCTTGAAGTCTGTGTACCTCTCAAGGAACCAATTCTCTGGGATGATCCCTACTGATGTGTTTACACAAATGAAATCACTCAAGAAGGTCTACTTGTCTCAGAATGATTTCTCGGGTCCAATACCAAGCTCCCTCACAAGCATCCCAAGGCTCATGGATTTGAGGTTGGACGGCAACAAGTTCAGTGGTACCATCCCTGATCTCAAGTCATCATCCGTATTGAAGCTTGTTAATGTAACTAATAACAATCTTGAAGGCCCCATACCTAAGGTTTTTTCCAAGATGAACCCGAGCTTGTTTGCAGGTGACAAGCCTAATTCAATTCAATTCAATTCAATTCTTCACATGCATGCATGCAATATTTGACGACTCATCACAAATTAATCTCAAATACTAGCTAGCTAGGTTATAACAACTTTCATAATATAATATAATATAATATATATAGATAGAATTAATTTGTTGACGTAACGTTTAGTTTTTATATATTAGTTATATATATATTTTGAGTTGTTTGTTTGCTGTCTTTTCCCCATCGTGTTTCCATGTATTTTTTTTTTTACAATAAATCCGTGATTTATTCATTTTTATTAAATATATATATATATATATATATATTAATTTGAACAACTTTAATTAATTAATTAATTAATTAATTATGGGCAGGAAACAAGGATTTATGTGGCGCACCGCTCCAAGTGTCATGCCCTGATATTGTATCATCAACAGATTCAACAGCCTCTAGCCAGCAGCAGCTGCTGCCCAATTCATCCAATTCCAATAAATTGTCAGCTCCAGCTCTAGTGGCCATCATTGGCCTATCTCTTGTGATCATACTCATAGCCATTGCATGCATTAGGCGCCGCCGAAAAAGGACTGTTGCAGAAATACACATGGGGAAGAACCAATCCAGTAAGATTCATGAGCCCCACCCCCACCAATACCATGCGGACAAGCTTGAGCAGGGATTTTCTGAACCAAAATCTGTAGCTATGAAAGCTCCAAAGGAGGTGGAGCATGGAAAACTTGTGTTTGTTAAGGAAGGTGGTGTGAGGTTTGAGCTCCAGGATCTGCTCAAGGCTTCAGCTGAAGTGCTCGGAAGTGGGAATTTTGGAGCCTCCTACAAGGCAGTACTTGTGAGTGGCCATGCAGTAGTGGTCAAGAGATTCAAAGAGATGAACAGAGTGGGAAGAGAAGACTTCCAAGAACACATGAGGAGGCTTGGGAGGTTATCTCACCCCAATCTGCTGCCTCTGCAGGCCTACTACTACAGGAAGGAAGAGAAGCTTTTGGTGACTCAGTACTACCACAATGGAAGCTTAGCTCATCTACTTCATGGTAATCATTAATTAAGCTAAATTAAGTAGTTATATATATAGTCATGTGTACGTTATTTCATGGAGATGCATGATGATGATGATGATGAATCTAATTAATTTGCATGCATGGAAGGTACCTATTAATTAAGCTAGTACGTTATTTCATCATGAATCTAATTAATTTGCATGCATGGCAGGTACCCATGGTTCAAATCAACCATCGTTGGACTGGTCCACTAGGTTGAAGATCATCAAGGGAGTTGGCAGAGGACTCACTTATCTCTATGATGGTCTCCCAATGTTAGCGCTACCTCATGGTCACTTGAAATCCTCTAATGTGCTCCTTGATGACTCCTTTGAGCCACTGCTCACAGACTATGCACTGGTTCCAGTAGTGAACAAGACTCATGCCACACAGGTAATGATGGCCTACAAATCTCCAGAATTTACACAGCATGGCAAGACATCCAAGAAGGGTGATGTTTGGAGCTTTGGCATTTTGATCTTAGAGATACTAACTGGAAACTTTCCTGCCAACTCTCTGGGAACTGGGAAAGCTGGAGATGATTTAGCAAGCTGGGTGAATAAGGTAATGAAAGAAGAGTCTTCAAAGGAGGTTTTTGATAAGGAGATGAAAGGAACAAAGAATTGCGAGCAGGATATGCTAAAGTTATTGCATATAGGACTATGTTGTTGTGAGAGGGATGAGGAGAAGAGGTGGGAATTGAAGCAAGCAGTGGAGAAGATTGAGGAGCTGAAGGTGATGAAAGGAGATGATGAAAATGAGAGTGAGGGTGATGGTGATGGTGAGCCTGACTCCTCTTCCTATGCAAGCAGTGAGGGGGAGATGATGTCCTCAAAAGACATCATTGAGGATCAATTCTCCTTGTCCAAGGACAACTAAGATATCATTGGCTATTTACAAGAAATCACTCGCTCAAGGGAACTAACTGATTCTTCCCTGCTTTTCATTCATTCTTTCTTATGATTGTATAAAACCACCTAAGTAGTGTTATTCTACTCAAAAATGTGTCTTAGGACATAAAGCACCATCTGAATTTCCATTCAAAATACAGTTTTTTTTTTTCTCCATATATGTTCCAAGTTTTCAATGTTGTTAGGATTTGAATGAGACTTTATTGAGTTTTTTCATAAGGCTTTTCTGGTGCCTCTCAAAGATACTTTCATTTTATTCCCGATTGCTTTATTCCCAATGTAACTATAAATACATATAGATGCAAAGATAAAATATGAGAGCACATTGTTGAGGTCTAAGGTTTGATCAGAGGGCTCTGAAGATACTAGGCGACTGTGGAAAACCTGGAGAACCTCGAATGCAGCTCCTAGTGGTTAGAACTGTGAAGCTGGACTAATATGCAGTAACAAGCTCTATTATTGTTGCATATGTCTTATATGAATGTTGTATTACTTTTGTTATTTTTTGATGTATGTTTGTACTAAGTGTGTGGATGTTCTGGTTGTGCTAATTGTGATGCTTTACTGGCATGCACATTAGATGTTTGTATAAATGCCTAGTCTATCATTGAATGAAATATGAGAGTTTTTCCACTTGCTATTATCATCAGTTCTTATTCTAATACAATTGGAGAGTTAATACAGCTGAGTGTCTGAGTGTTTCTATTAAATACATATATGTACTTGATCCTATCAGTGGTATCAGAGATAGCTTATTGAAATTCTTAGTTGAGAATGTCTTCCTCCTCTTCAGCAAAGGACACTGATGTACCTTATTTCAAAGGTGAAAATTATAATCTTTGGGCATTGATGATGAAGACTATGTTCAGATCAAAAGATCTATGGAAGCTAGTAGAAAAAGGCTTCAGTGAAGAAGGAGATGCAACCAGAATTAATGAAAGTCTTAAGAAGGATGCCAAGGCCATGTATTTGATCCAGCTTGCCCTTGATGCTAGAATTCTGGTGAGGATCTCTGAAGCAAAGACAACAAAGGAGGCATGGGACATTATAAAAATAGAATTTCAAGGAGACTCAGACAATTCCAACATACAACTTCATGCACTTCAAAGAGAATTTGATGCCGTTAAGATGAAGCAAGGAGAAAGTATCCAAGACTTTGTAAGTAGGGTTTTGGATATTGTGTATCAAATTAGAGTGCTGAAGCAAGATCTTCCTCAAAAGGCAGTGGTCTCTAAAATACTCAGAAGCTTAACCCCCAGATTTTCACAAGCAGTTCACTCAATTATTGAAGCTAAGGATCTGAACTCTCTTACTATTGAGCAACTAAGTGGCTCACTAAAGAACTATGAAGCCATACTCAATATAGAGGGTACTCACCTTGAAGGAGAAAAGGCATTGCATGCTGGTCGTGGCTCTGTGCACCACTTCGATTGTAATACCCTGAACCTTTGGATAATTAATGGAAAAATATATTTAGGGTATTACTACAGTTGCAGTAAGATTTTTGTACAGAGTAATTTTGGTGAGAAACCCGAGTGGAAAGAACAAGGACTTAAATGTAAAAGTTTTTAAAAGATTTTGGGTTAAAGAATAAATGAAAAGGATGGACATGAAATGTTTATGGAATCCGAGGACTGAAAGGTAAGATGGAAGGGATCTTTTTAAAATGTTGTGTTATAATCCAGGGACCGTTGGGTAATTTGAAAGGACCTTTTGAGAATAATATTTCATAATTCAAGGACCATTTGTGAGTTTTTCAGGAACTGTTTTGTAAGAAATTATATTTTGAGGGACTAAATGTAAATTTCGGCTGAATCATAAGATTGGAGAAAAATCTAGAATTTGTTCATCTTCTTCTCTTCATCCTTCCTATGCTTCTGATGGCAAGTGAGAAAAAAATAAAATAAAAATGAAATTGAAAAAGGAAAATGGGAGAGCTTGAAGGAGTTTGGAGCTTGGAGAATCTTGGGAGAAAGTTCAGGAGTGTTTGTTTGCTTGGTAAGGATTTCTTGGTGTTGTATTTTCATGTATGTATGCATGTATATATTTTGGGTGATTTTGGAGGAAATAATGAATTTGTTTTGAGGAAATCATGATGGAGTTGATGAGGGTGTTGTTGTGAAATTATTTTTTTGTGTTGAAAACCTAGTATTTGTGATGGAAATTCATTTGAAATGGAGATGAGTTCTTAGGAATTCTTGTAGCATCGAGATTAGGGTTTTGTTTGGTTAATTAAATTGATTATGATGATTAGGAGGTTAATGATAATGGTTAGATTGAAATGGGTTGAGTTAGCCAAGTTGAATTGGTTGGATCTAACCAAGTTGGATTGAATTGATTGAGTTGAATCAATTTGGTTGAGTTGGGCTTGATCAAATCAAGTTGAGATGGTTTGGGTTTGGTTCAGTTGGTTTGGGTTAAGGGTTTTGGACTGAACCAAGTTGGTTCAAAGGATTTTGAATAAGAATTGAGTTGGTTCAAGCTGGTTCAGTTTGATTAAGCTTGGTTCAGTGCAATTGAGCTTGGTTCAATGGAATTGAGATTGGTTCAGATTGGTTTAACTGTGTTTAGTCTAAATTGAGTTGGTTTAAGTGCAATTGAAAGCCAGTTGGATTATGCAAGGTCGGATTTTAACCGATTGGAGTGAGTGGGCCCAATAGAGAGTTGATTATTATTTTTTTGTATTTTCTTTTGAGTTTAAATATGTTATTTATTTTTATTATATTATTCTATCAGGTGTTGTTCAGTCTTGGGAGGGAGTTCCAGGTCTAGCAAGGAACCCAAGGACACCAGGTGAGTTGGTAGTGGCTATTATTTTAAATAAATAAATTATTATTATTATTTTGAAATAATTGTTTAATGGCTAGTATTTTGGGAATAAATGTTTAAGTATTTCATTTTATCATGTTTAATTGCGTATAAAAGTCAGAAATATACTTATATTTATTTTTCCCTACGATGTGCCATGATAACCCAGTATTGATACATCGGGTTTTTGTATAATTATACATATTTGTGAATAGTAGAAATACATGTATACGTGATTTAATTATTCAATTCATGTATTTATTTTTTTGGATGGGTACATATCTTTGCTTTTGATTTGGAATGATTTGGGAAATCGTATGCGCGTATTAAAATGTTTTTTTACCGACAATATTTGTGGAATTGGTTTTCATTCTCGGTATAGGAATGGTATCATGGATCTTTCTTGGTATTATGCATTGTTATACTTTTTGGCATTGGGCTCGTGGAAAATAATGTTTATTTCAGTGATGTGAATACTTGTCCCGGAAAATGATCCCGTGATATGATTTATATCGATGGTATTATTACTGTATTTACTTGATGGTTTTGATGGTGACGGGCTGAGGCCCGACTATCTGCGATGAGTGGGTCCCCTACGGGCCCGACCTTTAGAGGTGGCGTGGTGGACCCAGGGTGTTGATTTCTACGAGGGCCGGTTCGGGGTGGGAGGCGTAGAGCCCACTGCTGGATATTCATCGGGTGGCCGGGGGTCAGCGACCGGTGAACCGATGGGTCAACGATTAGGGACATGAGTTCCTTGACGGCTCGAACCTAGCCGCTGCCACGGCGAGGGTTTAGAGAGTTTTCTGAGACCATGTTATCTTTGGGTGAGTGTTGGGTATTGCTTTTATTTTTGAATTTGAGATTTATGTTATATTTTTTTGAATTGTGATGAGACCAGACTCTCACAAAATTTGTGTTTTCTGAGAAAATCAAATTGATGTTGATTTATGTTGAGTTTATATTTCAAGAGTTCTTTAAGATTGTATTTTTGCTAGAATTACGGTATTTTTGGAAAAGTTGGAAAAATTATTTGAGCGAGTTGGTACTTATATACTTGATATATACTGTATTTAAGTATTTGAAATTATTAAGCCACTACCGACCAACTGAATGTGCTGTAGCTGCAGGAGCAGGACCCTAGATTGCCTGATCGAGTATAGAGCTAGTCAGGTTGAGTCCAGGATTGCAGTGGGTCCTTCTTCCTTTCTTTTTATTTATTGTTGTTGTGATCTTGTAGCGGTCGTACCCGCAAATTTGAGTTATTGTATTCATGGTATTTATGTATTTGAACCTGTAGTTGGTGTAAAGTTGTAAATTGTGATTTGTAAGTTTGATTTGGTTTTTGAGAGGCGTCAGTTTCCAGTTAAAAGGATTTTTAACTGATGGGTGCCACATTTACCTCGGTGGAAGGAGTGGGTGTGACATCGATGGTCCCAACATAGGTGGAAGAGGACGAGGTCGTTCCTTCTCCAGAGGAAGGGGACGTGGGCGCGACAGAAGCTTTGAAGCTGGCCGTATGGAGCCAAATCGAGGAGGAGAGCCCAGCAAACACTACAAGAATGTGCAATGTTTCATTTGTAAGAAGTTCGGTCATGTTAAATCTCAATGTTGGTATAGGAATAAAGAAGCCAATGTTGTAAAGGAAGAGAAAGAAAAAAGGAAAGGAAGAAGAAGAAGTTGCATTTATGGCAATTGATGAAGAATCAAAGAAGACAGGTGGTACCTGGCTTATTGACAGCGGTTGTCCTCATCACATGTCAGGTGAAAAGAATTTATTTCAGCACATTGAAGCTACTCCAAGTCTATCAATCACAGTCGGAGATGGAAAAGCTCTCAAAATTGAAGGAACAGGGAGTGTATTTCTCTGTTCAAGCAGAGGGAAGGTTACCACTTTAAATAATGTACAATATGTCCCAAATCTTGCTCACAATTTGCTGAGCGTTGGACAAATGATGGATTCTGGATACGATGTTGAATTCACTAAGGGTGTGTGCTACATCAAAGATGCCGAATCCAAGACAAAAGTGGCTCAAGTGTGTATGACAACTCACAGACTCTTTCCCTAGAAGCAGATGATGTTCTCTCTGCCTATCTGGCACAAGATGGAGACATGTCTGATCTCTGGCATAAGAGATACGGGCATATCAATCCAAAGAAATTAAAACAACTATCAAATTTACAATTGGTGGAGGGCTTACCAAGTATCACAAATGTCCAACCATGTGAAGCTTGTTTACAAGGGAAGCAAACTCAGACTGCATTTCCAAAAGGTCCAGCAAGGAGAGCTGTAGTTCCCTTGGAACTTGATCATGCAGATCTCGTCGGACCAATTAAAACTCCGTCCATAGGAGGTAATGTGTACTTTCTATTATTAACTGACGACTACTCAAGGTACAGCTGGGTCTATTTTATACAGAGGAAGCTGGAAACCTTTCATAAATTAAAGCAATTCAGGTTGTTAGTGGAGAAACAAGTCTCTCTTCCAATTAAGGTGTTGCGAACCGCCCGTGGGGGGAGAGTTCATGTCTAAGGAGTTTGAAGAATACTGCATTAATGCTGGGATTCACCGTCAATTGTCCGCTCCTCGGACGCCGCAGCAGAATGGCGTCGCCGAGCACAAGAATTGGACTGTCACGGAGACAGCACGCACTCTGTTAAAGCAGATGAAGATGCCACCAGAATATTTGGCTGAAGCAATTGCTACCACCGTCTACGTCCTCAATCTCTCACCGACTTCAGCCGTGAAGCTTCCGACGCCATTGGAAGCACTGACTGGAGAAAAACCAAATGTAGAGCATTTCAGGGTCTTCGGATGTCTCGCATACATGCTCGTTAACTCACAACAGAGAACTAAATTTGATTCCAGGTCACGGGCGGGAGTGTTTATTGGCTACAGCTGGAATTCAAGAGCCTATAAAATCATGGACCCAGATTCTAAGCGCGTACACGTCAGCAGGAACGTGCGCTTTTTCGAAGAAAAGAAATGGGATTGGCTGAAGCGAGGTGACTCGGATGCATCAAATTATGAGCCAGCACGTGATAAAGGCGTGACTCAAGTTAACAATGATCTTGTTCAATCCACACCGTTTGATCAGATTTATGAACGGCAAGATGATCATCTTCTTAATCATTCATCTTCTTCAAATGAAGAAATGGTCGCCGGAGAAGATGGTGGTGCTCCGACAAGGTATCGAAAATTCACCGATATTTACAATTCTTGTTCTTTTGCGCTTACAGCTGGAGATCCTATCTTCTATGAAGACGCCGCAAAGAGCAGTGAATGGATCGCAGCTATGAAAGAAGAAATGGAAGCAATTAACCGAAATCAAACATGGAGCTTGACCACACTGCCAGAAGGAAAGAAAGAAATTGGTTTGAAATGGGTTTTCAAATCAAAGTTTAAGCCTGATGGTACATTACTGAAGAAGAAAGCTCGCATTGTGGCCAAAGGATACTCACAGCAAGAAGGGATAGATTTCGGAGAAATTTTCTCTCCAGTTGCACGGATGGAAACTGTAAGGATTTTTCTACCTATTGGTGCTCAGAAGGAGTGGATTATTTATCAACTCGATGTTAAGTCCGCCTTCCTTAATGGAGAGCTCACTGAGGAGGTTTTTGTCTCGCAACCAGAGGGTTTTATTATCAGAGGCAAAGAAGACTATGTATATCAATTGCACAAAGCTCTGTACAGTCTCCGTCAAGCGCCTAGAGCCTGGTACAGTCGAATTAACACTCATTTTATTCAATTGGGGTTCGTTCGCAGCTTGAATGAACCCACAATTTACAGTAAGAAGGAGGGAGATGGCTGTGTTATCTTGTTATGCTTATATGTTGACGATATACTATATATGGGATCATCTGAGAAGAAATTGAAGGAATTCAGAAGATCAATGATGAACACTTTTGAAATGACTGATCTTGGACCAATGAGGTATTTCCTTGGTCTGGAGGTAGTACAGAAGAAAGGGTCAATCTTTGTTTCACAACAGAGATATGCAGCTGACCTCCTCCACAGAACAGGGATGATGAATTGTAATGCAATTGATACACCTATGAACTCAAATGAGAAGCTCCATCTACTTGACAATTCTAGTGAAACAGATCCATTGAGATATCGGAGGATTGTTGAGGGGTTGCTCTATTTATCTCACACCCGTCCTGATATAACTTATGTTGTTTCTATAGCATCTAGTTTTATGCAGTCACCTAGTATGCATCATTTGGGAGCTGTGAAGAGAATCCTGCGCTATATTAGTGGGACAATTAATTATGGGATTCATTACAAAAGAAATGAAGAATTCAAGCTGCTCGGCTATTCTGACAGTGACTGGAGTGGATCGTAGGATGACCGGAAAAGCACCACTGGATTGGTGTTCTCATTGAATCAGGAGTCATTGCTTGGAGCTCTAAAAAGCAAGCTATCACTGCCTTGTCAAGTACTGAAGCAGAGTATATATCTCTGACTGCAGCAGCATGTGAAGTTGTATGGTTGAGGCTCTTGCTGGAAGACTTTGGTGAAAACAGAGCACTCCAAGTGTTATCGTTTGTGATAATCGATCTGCGATCGCTATTGCTAAAAATCCGATTCTTCATGGCCAGACAGAACATATTGATACGAAGTTTCACTTTATCCGTGATCTTATAAAGGATGATGCAATTGAAGTCAAGCAATGCAAGACTGATGTTCAAGTCGCTGACATTTTCACTAAGGCACTACCCAGACTTAAGTTTGAGACACTGAGAACCATGCTACATATGGGAGATGTCTCTGATCAAGGGGAAGGTGTTGAGGTCTAAGGTTTGATCAGAGGGCTCTGAAGATACTAGGTGACTGTGGAAAACCTGGAGAACCTCGAATGCAGCTCCTAGTGGTTAGAACTGTGAAGCTGGACTAATATGCAGTAACAAGCTCTGTTATTGCTGCATATGTCTTACATGAATGTCTGTATTACTTTTGTTATGTTTTTGATGTATGTTTGTACTAAGTGTGTGGATGTTCTGGTTGTGCTAATTGTGATGCTTTACTGGCATGCACATTAGATGTTTGTATAAATGCCCAGTCTATCAATGAATGAAATATGAGAGTTTTTCCAGTTGCTATTATCATCAGTTCTTCTTCTAATACAATTGGAGAGTTAATACAGCTGAGTGTCTGAGTGTTTCTATTAAATACATATATGTAATTGATCCTATCACACATGTCCATAGAAAATGCAATTAATAGACTCTGCTGCTCTTGAGCTATTCCAACTTGGACGATAAAAATATTTATTTTTTCACAACAAGTGCTTCTGTTTATGACTTATGGGGATAGAATCACGAGAGAGGATCCTGAAGCATAAAGATATGTTAGGACTCATGTAGATATGATTACGAAAACTTATTCCAAGGCAAAAAGGGATATAAAGAGGAAGAAAAGTGAAGAAGAGAAGCGGAAAAAAAAAAAAAGAATTCCTAGGCCTGACTGATTTCTCCAGCAATCTTCTCCGGCAATCCGGCGAGAGAGAAATGATTCCCATTATTTTCTGGTTTTCCAGTTTATTTTCCATGGATCTACAATTCTGTGAGCTTGTTATTTTCATTTGGTGATTGTATGAAGTTTAATCTCTTATTCTATTGCTTAATTGAGAATTTGAGTATGGATTATTGTTTGGTTGATAGATAGTTTGATTACTAAATTTCTGGAGAATTAGATTTACAATTCATATGTGAAGACAGTTTGAAGATGATGATCTGGTATCAAATTCACTATTCCATTGATTTCCTCATTTTTTTCAGTAATTCATTACTTTTTTTTTTTTTGCTTTCATTGAGATATATCTCTCCTCACTTACATCATGGATGAAATATTGGATAGCATTCTAGATGATCTCTCTGAAAAATTGGATAAAATTCTTGCACGCCTAGCTCAAGAAGAGGAATAGATCAATATGTTGAAACAAGATAAACAATACAACGATCTGGAACAATCAATAGGTTGCAAACAAGATTAACAATCAACAGGCTAGGCACAAAAGGCCCAGGATCTCTTTTTTTTACTAAGAAAAAAAGGTTGAAGTCCAGTGACTATAGTATTGAGCGCATAATTCTTCAAGCCATTATGGACGATCGAGACCCTGGCAATAGAGGGTGAGAAGCGGGGCAAGCAAATCTGCAATATTGTTGTCTTCAAATCAATTTCTCCTTAAAGTATCTATATTTAAATTGATACTTTTATATGAAAATATGCCAAGAAACAGAACTTTCATAATTTACAAGAAAGTTGTCTTTGTTTAAAAACGTATCACATTTCATATAAATCCTGTTGCTATTAGAGGACCACCTCATTGAGCTGATACCATGAAATGGAATATATAAAGTTACACTCAGTACACATATTAAGCAAGGTTGCTTGAAGGAATCAAATTGTTCTCCTAATTAGCAAAGGAATAATGTCAGGAATGATCCTTGGGCAAGTTGACTAATGATTCTTTTTCCTTACCTATTGTGACACATACATAGTAACATTGACAGGTTTGATTTGGTATAGCTTGTACATAGCAGAAACCAAAAATACAATACATCTTGTTATAGATGGCCAGCAACAACAATAATGATGATGATCATCATCATGATCATACATCAGCTCTGCAATCTCAGGGTATAGAGTTCCTCCTCTGTGGTGAAAACAAGGTGATCATGATCATCGATCCGTATTATATATAATTTATGAATTTTCATGCATATATGATCTCATATATAGTCATGTTATTCCGATATATATATCAATCATAAATAAATGATTCATGTATCATATCAAACAGGTGCCGGCACTGTCATGTATTGAAGGAAAGACGGTATGGCTCTTCTTCTCAGCAAACTGGAGCAAGCCCTGCAGGAACTTCATGCCTCATCTACTGCAACTTTACAACAACCTCAACAAACAGATGGAGATCATCTTTGTGTCATTTGATAGAGATGAATCTGCTTTCATGGACAATTTTAAACACATGCCTTGGCTTGCAATTCCTTTCATGAACACCCATGCCCGGAGATGGCTTTGCAGCTGGTACCACATAAAGCAGATCCCTTCACTCGTTCCTTTGTCTAAAACAACAACAACAACAATAGCAACAGCAACAGATAGCGAAGAAGATGTGGTGCAGCTGATCAAGGACTATGGTGTGGATGCCTTCCCTTTTGATCATAATGTCAAGACAAGATCAATTGATCAGTTAATAGCCATGGACAAGAGCAAGCGTGAAGAAGGGAGGGTGCAAGACCTGTTAGGTTCTAAAGTCAGGAATTATCTCATCTCCAAAGATGACTCAAAGGTTATCTAATTTATTTACAATTGCTATTAATTAAATTTATTATATATATATATATATATACTTGATCTATAATTAAAGGTATGAACATGCATGCATATATATATATATATACAGGTGCCTATCAGTGATCTTGTTGGAAAGACCATTGGCCTCTACTTTGGAGCTCACTGGTGTCCACCATGCCGTGAATTCACAAGCATTCACCTCATGGAGGCATACAATGAGCTCATGGCTAGTAGGCAAGCAAAATTTGAGATTGTTTTCATATCTAGTGATAAGGATGAAGATGGATACAAGAAGAGCAGGAGTGAGATGGCATGGTTAGCAGTGCCATACCATGAGAGAAGCAGACATGATCTCAGTAGGATCTATCAAGTGAAAAAGATACCAAGCCTGATCATTCTAGGACCTGATGGTAAGGTGGTCAGCACTGATGGAAGAGCTGCAGTCACTTGTTATGGAGCCATGACGTTCCCTTTCACTGCAACCAGAATTGCAGAGTTGGAGATGGGCATAAGAAAAGAGAGAGAAGGCCTGGTACCTGAGATGAAGGATTGGAGACATGAGCATGTACTGAAGCTGGACATGGCCGTGGCTTATGTTTGTGATGGGTGTGGACAAAGAGGAAGGAATTGTGTCTTCTCTTGTTATCAGTGTGACTTTGACCTTCATCCAGCTTGTGCGGAAGAGAACACACGTAATTTACCAAAAACTATCGAATTAATTGAATGAATGAATGAATGAATTATTATATATGTGATTCTTGAATTAATGTACACATATATCAATATAAAGTGCACATGAGTAAGGCTGACTTGTATGTAGAATTGTTTGACATAGTCAATGAGATTAGAACATTTACATTCAAAAAAATAGTAGTTGCTGGTTAATTTTTGGGAAAATATGACAGGTCCTACAAAGAAGGCGCTACATCCTCGGATCCTCCTAATTAGAATAGGCAAACCCTCTTTTCATCTCTCCTCTCTCGGCTCCACTCTCTCTCTCTCTCTCTTCTCTCCATCATCTGAATCTCTATCAGAGTTGGAGAGAAGAGAGGAGGAAAGAGAAGGGAAAAGAAAAAGGGATAGACATCTGAGGAAAAGAGAAGGAAAAAAAGAGATGCTTCCGAGAGATGAAGTTTATGGTAACCACTACCATGTGGCAGTGGCCATTGATAAAGACAAGAACAGCCAGAATGCTCTAAAATGGGCTGTGGATAACCTTCTCAGAAGGGGTCAGACAGTCACTTTGTTGCATGTTCTCACCAAGCCCATCTCAAGTAAGTAATTAATTCATCTCTCCATTCCTTTTTCATTAATTTTTTTTTTTTTTTCATGTTCTTTAATTATTAAGGTAGAAATAATAATATTCATATTATTATTATTTATCCTTAAAAACGGTTTAGACGGTGTGAAGAACCAAATGCAAATGAAGATGAATGAATAGTAGAGAATGTAAGAACAGGGGAGGTTGAATGTTGAGTTAAATTAATTGTAAGGCTGAGCCATGAGGTTGTATATATGTAGTTGTTTTCTGTTGGAAAAAATGTTGGCCTCATTGCCTCTGATTAATTGCTTGGGCCACAGAGAAGCACGCATTAAAAATAGTGATTCAGTGAATAAAAAAAATAAATAATAACCATATTAAAACTCTTCCTCCTCCTCGTGCACGTATTTCTCCAATCACAATCACCCACAAATAAGAATCTAATACCACTTGCAATTCAATCCTCACCTCTCTCTCTCTCTCTCTCTCTCTCTCTTTCTATCTCTTGAATTGGCTTCTTGAGAGACAGAGACAGAGATAGAGATAGAGAGGAGGAGAGGAAGGAGATTGAGATGGAGGATTTCTGGTGATTGAGCTTAACTCTTTGATCAGGCCTGCTTCATTGATACTAAAGCTAAGGATATCAGATAACATATATATATATATATATATACACGCATCTTATATATAGAATGGTGGTACAATCAGGGTTATTATCCATAGCAGTGGCCGTGGACAAGGATAAAAACAGTGCAAACGCCCTCAAATGGGCAGTTGACAATCTTTGCAAGTCTGGTCAAACCATCACCCTCATCCATGTCAAAAGCAAATTAAGCCCAAAGTATAAATAATCCTTTATATATGTATGTATGTATTGTTATCTCAAATTGTAAACTAATCAATTTAAAAATGCAGATCAAGAAGATGCAGTAGCAACCGTGGCTAAAGAATTGTTTCTTCCCTTTCGCTGCTTCTGCACAAGAAAGGATGTGCAGTGCAAGGATGTAGTGCTGGAGGACACGGACGTGGTCAAGGCCATTGCTGAGTTTGTAGCACATCACGCCATTGAGAAGCTCGTCATCGGTGCAACCTCCCGCGGTGGATTTGTCAGGTACGTCATCCATTCATGCTTCCTTTCCATTCCATTCTATATATACATACATGACATGATCTCTTACTTGTTGTTAATAACTTTGATTTTTTTTTTTTAATTTTGTGTATAATAAAATAAATTAAATTAAATTAAATAAATCAAGATTCAAGAGCACGGACCTGCCAGCCAATATTTCCAAGAGCGTGCCTGATTTCTGCAGCGTATATGTGGTTTCCAAAGGGAAGTTGTCGTCTACGCGCAATGCCATCCGTCCAGCTCCAAACATCACTTCCCGTGCAGCACCATCTCCGCAGCCGCAGAGGCCACCAACAAGCGTCAAGTCAGACATCGTTCCTCAACCCCGCTCCCGAGGTGGTTTCCTTGTTTCGCGTTCAATAAATATAATATTATTACTTTAAAATTAAAATTTTATATATTTCACACTCATTGTGAATTTTGTGATCAACCCAGCCAATGTTGCTCTTGATCAAAGCAGGAACTTGACTGAAGAGAGGGAGGGAAGAAATAGGTGAAGATCTATATATATATATATAGAAGACTCAAAATTAAATTAATTCTTACTTTTTGTTAATTTGATCCTTAGTTAAAAAGAGTATTAATTAACAAAGTAGCAAGTCTTGTTGTACGTAATGTGGTGAGGGCATGCAGGACGAGGTCACCATTCAGCAGGGGAGTGCAGTCAAGCAGCTCAAGATCATCAGGAGAGTTCTCAATTACAGAGAGCGACATATCATTCGTGAGCAGCAGCGATGGCAGATCCAGCGTTGATCGTTTGTTTCCAGGAAGGTTGTCCAATGTATCAGAAGGCTTTAATATGACTGATGTTAGAAATCGCTTCATGGATAGCTTCTCTAGTGGGAATGATTTTTCCTCCATTTCCCATGATAACTCTCCCACCCAATCTATGGTAATTAATTAGTGATCAGAATGAATATAATGAATGTCTTGAGATATGATCATCATCATCATCATCATCATATATACAAGCTTGTTTGTTTGTTTTACAATAAATGAATGAATGAATGATGGATGCATGTAGGAAGATATAGAAGCAGAGATGAAGAGGCTGAGACTTGAACTAAAGCAGACCATGGATATGTACAGCACTGCCTGCAAAGAAGCGCTGACGGCCAAGCAAAAGGCAATGGAGCTCCAGCGATTGAAGAAGGAAGAAGAGCAGAGACTAGAAGAAGCTCGGGTAGCCGAGGAAGTAGCATTGTCATTGGCTGAAAAGGAGAGGGTCAAGTGCAAAGCAGCCATTGAAGCGGCCGAGGCATCACAGAGGATCGCACAGCTAGAAGCTCAGAAAAGAATTGTAGCCGAGAGGAAAGCCCAACAGGAGGCTGACGAGCGACAAAGAGCAATGAACGCACTCTCAAATACGGACATCAGGTACAGGAAATACACCATCGAAGAGATCGAAGCAGCCACGGAGAACTTCTCTGAAGATCGCAAGATCGGCGAGGGTGGCTATGGCCCTGTCTACAAATGCAACCTGGATCACACTCCAGTCGCCGTCAAGGTTCTCCGGCCGGATGCGGCTCAGGGGAGGTCACAGTTCCAGCAAGAGGTTGAGATCTTGAGTTGCATAAGGCATCCCAACATGGTGCTGCTACTGGGAGCATGCCCCGAATTCGGCTGCCTTGTGTACGAGTACATGGCCAATGGGAGTCTAGAGGACCGGCTCTTCAGGCGGGGAGGGACACCTCCCATACCATGGCAGCATAGGTTCCGCATCGCCGCTGAGATCGGCACCGGACTCTTGTTTCTCCACCAGACAAAACCAGAGCCTCTGGTTCACCGGGACCTGAAACCTGCCAACATCCTGCTCGACAGGAACTACGTGAGCAAGATCAGCGACGTGGGGCTGGCGAGACTGGTCCCTCCTTCCGTCGCCAACTCGGTCACACAATACCGGATGACGTCTACCGCTGGCACCTTCTGTTACATCGATCCAGAGTACCAGCAAACGGGCATGCTGGGGATCAAGTCTGACATTTACTCACTGGGCGTGATGCTGCTACAGATCGTGACAGCCAAGTCACCCATGGGCCTGACGCATTACGTGGATAGGGCCATTGAGAAGGGCACCTTCGAGGAGATGCTCGACCCTACAGTGAAGGACTGGCCCGTTGACGAGGCTATGAACCTCTGCAAACTTGCTCTCAAGTGCGCTGAACTGCGACGCAAGGACCGCCCTGACCTCGCCAACGTTGTCTTGCCCGAGCTCGACAAGCTACGCAATCTTGCCGAGGCCAACATGAATATGCTCCATGCTATGCCCACAAGCTCCCCCAACATTAGCACATCGCCGCCGGTGCAAAGCCAAGTTTCAATGCAGGTAATGTTAAGTCTATCACAGACACTCACTCATCATTGTGTACGTACGTACGTACGTGTGTATCAGATCTAATAATTGACAAATTTACAATATATGGATACATCCATATATATATATATATATATATATGGATCTTTCAGGATTCCATCAGCAGTCCGCTGCTACGATCTGGATATGATAGCTCCAGAAGTCGACCAAGCATTTCATCAGCAATTGGACGATGAAAGCCCAGCATGATCTATAACTAAATTTATATATACACGTACTCATCAACTGGTAAACGTACTAGTCGTGTTCGAATAATTAATATACGCTAGCTGATCGACATTTGGCAGAGAAATTAAGAAACTTTTAGCTTCTCTTCTGATTTTGTTATTGTTCTTTTGCAGGCTTGGCATGCTGCTGCTCTGTTGGAGCGGTGGCCATATATTAATGCTTGTTGTTGACCTTGTACCCCATTAATCTCACTTCATTTTGCTAGGAAGCGAAAGTCCCTTTGTCCCTTTGTTAAACATCACTTTCTGGCACCATCTATACATGCACATGCAGTACTGTTCAATATAACATTTTGGTTCTTACTTTATGATCTAAGAAATAACAGATAGGATGAACCCGGGCCATAAGCATAAAAGTATACTCTGTTTCCATATGTAAATTTTAAACTAATGCTCATGTAACAATTTGATTATCATATAGGGATCATAGGTACGTATGACCTGACGATTTGATCTGTAAATCATTATATAAGTCCAAAATTAACCATTATTTCACAACACAAATACTTCATATCTTCACCCAAATTTATATAAGTTATATTATATAACCTTTTAAAAACTATTTAAATATCATTTTAGAGTTTAAATTTAAAGCAAACAGAAGAAATTAAACAATGAAAATGTATTAACCTAAGAATAAGTTGTCATTTTGCCAGACTAAATAATTTTAGTACGTTGAAAGAGAAGTATTATATCACCAGGCAAATTAACTAATTAATTGTACAAATCAAAACACTATGTCTCCCAGGTCTGCTAATTAGAGGTGAAACTTTATACTTTATAGTAGTGCATTAATTGAATCGTTGACTGAAGTCATGAAGTGATCTGGTTCACTGTTGAATATATATATATATATATATGATAATTTTTTGAATAATAGACGACAATGTCACTTTTTTTATGAATATAAAAAAAGATCTAAAGCAAAGATTAGACCCTGGGATGTACTAATATACGTATAATATAAAAAAATTCGGATGAATAGTGTATGAACAGATATGGAGAAACGATCACTGTGGGGAGAGATTTGAACCCATGACCTCCCCCTTACACTTTGATGTCATACCATTGGACTATCCAATGGTTTATATATGATAATCAAAGCATCAAAGACGAAAGAAAAAAAAAAACCGTGGGAATTGGATTGATGATGAGCAATAACGTACAGTAGCACCTGCAATTTATCGGTGATCAGTGCGAGTGGCGTGCTTGCACCTGGCACATATATAGATGCAGTGCAGGAGGTGGCAGAAAAGAAGAATGGTTTTGTTTCGTAATGACACGTATCCATGATCAACCCCCATGTCCTGCCATTTGTCAGATCCTATGGCCACGACATAAATCTATTAAAGTTTATAAAAAGCACTGAAGAGATTTTAAATTATTTATCTTGCGTTTTTGAAATGCTCTGTTCGACATGGGTGATGGGGCAGGCCCGGCAGGGTGAGGAGGTTAAGACCAGAGAAGATCCAAAAGTGGACATTCAGGTTAATTATTACTTGTTAGCTTGAATTGATCGAATTCATTGAAACCAAACTATGAAAATATATATATATATATATATATATTGGTGCAGGAGAGAGGAGAGATTTTCTTCTTCTACAGAGTAAAGGTTAACAAGGAGGAAGCACACGGTCCGAATGACGTTCAGAGGTTGTACATTGTGCTGCGCCCTGAGTCTGGCGAGAAGCAAGTGGAGATCAAACAAGCTTCGGATTCCGGTAAAGAAGGTCAGATGAAAGCTAGCAAACAATACTCAAGCAACCAAGACCAAGACCAAAACCAAGGTGGCCATGGCACCACTGAGGTACATATATAAATTAAATACATCCATCTGCATGCAAAATGAAAAGATTGAGGTTGATAAATTTATCAACAGGTGAATATAGAGAAGCAGGCATTGCTCAGACTCATAGTAATGGGGAAGAAGAGTTTACCAGATCCAAGCCAGAGAAGCACACCATACTGGGGTTATGTTGAGCTGATCACTACTGACGTTAAAGACATCAAGACATCTTTGAAAGGAGGTATATATATATATATATATATACTTGATCGATCGGTAGTCGATCGTATATTTTAGTTGCTCTTTTGCGCGGCATGCTTACCCCAATATATATATATATATATATATATATATGTACATTCAATCACGCAGAGGAATATGAGACGGCCACCCGAGGACAGAGGCACAAACCTGCTTCAAGAGCAGCTGGAGAAGGCGTGTACCGTATTCTAAAGCACGAGTCAGGGAGGAAAACACACACCCATCTAATTTACAAGATGGGATTGCCTTCAGCGGACAAAAAGAATGAGCCACAGGAGGCACTCAACATTGAACGCGAAGGATCATATGTGTAATGTTCGCAACCTTGGTCATGTTGACCAGGTTGACCAGAGACATTCCCACTTCCCTTTGACTGTTTGACTAGTTATGGGGATTCCTGACACTGTTGCTCTGCAAACTGGATTCTCACCCAGCTGGCTCCTTCTCCCCGTGAAGCTTCGGTCTTGTCAAGGTTGGTGAGAGAGGCACTCTTCCTCTTCCTTATCTTCTTCTCCTTCTTCCTCTAATTAGCAGCCTTTCTTTGAGTTCGGACTGAAGAGGTGGCAAGCTTCCTTTGAACTTCGGACTGAAGAAGCCAGCCGTGAGGAGGAGCTCGGAGTCGCATTGCTTGGGTTCGGCAGCGGCGAAGGAGGCTGAAGATTCACCGTTTCTTTCTTCATCAAGCTTCAGGTTAGCATCTAGGGTGTTTGTGGTTGAAGCTTCTTGTTAGATCCCCCTTCTATGCTTGGTTTGTGAGTGTTCTTGTGGGTTGTTGTGTTGCTTCCATGCCTTGTTGTGGCCTGCACCCTAACCTTTTTGTTTAGAAGAATACTAATCTTGTTTGAATTCTTGTAAGCTTAAAGCTTAGTTCTTGCATCCTTGAAGCTTAACTGTTGTTGTTTGTGTTCAGTTTGGTTAATCTTTTTGTAACATGCTTAAACTTTGGAGGGTTTCATTTGATAATCATGCTTTGTGAGGGTATGTGTTTATTTGTATCTTGTATGTGTAAATGGTATTACATGGGACCTTAACCTTGTGATGATTTTATTCTATTAAAAAGCTTGACTGTTTTATTGTTTTGTTAGTTTTAAACCCCCCTTAATTTAGTAGAGGGTTGTAAGCATGTGGTGGTGTTAAGCTGCAAACTAAGTTGAGTTCTCGGGTTACTGTTCACGTGTCTTCTAAATCCTTGTTTTAGCTTTGTTAATGTTGTAAGTGAGTGTAAACCTTGGTTGTTGTTGTTAGATCCTTGCTTAGCTATTTTTTTTAAGGACATCTTTCATGCTTGTAATTTGGAGCTTTGAGTGTGCAGCCATTAGATTCAGGTTGCTGATTTTATTCACACCTTGGTTTAAGCTTGACTTCTTGTAATCTTATCTTAATAGTTCATTAGTTTTGTTATGTATTTAATTGTGATGGTAGCAGCCTGATGCTTTAGTTTATTTGGAATTTTTGTGTCTAAACTTGGGGTTTGTTTGGATTTGTGTTAATTTATTCATTGATAGGATGTCCTTAATTTAACTTTAATGGTGTTTAAAAGCTGGTCATTATGTGAGGTTGGTTTTTGCATGAGACTTTGATTTGTATTATTTAATCCTCTAAGACCTTCTAGACCCTAAGTGCTATGTTATAGGCCATTGTTGGTATTAACTTGTCATCTAAACCTAGTTTTTTTACAAGCACTTGTAAGCATGTTTCCGAATTTCTATTTGCTTAATTATCTTCCACTGTAGGTTCCAGTGCACTTGTTTGTGGCTTCTAGAAGCATGATTAATCATCTCATTTATGTGAATATTTACATAGTCATATATGTTGTATTTTTGATAGTTGGGATTTTAATTGCCACCCTTGAACTACGCATATCAGGTTATTATTTATAGACATAGGTGTTTGACTGTGTTTGTCTTGTCTTGCAATAATTGTAAATTCTTTCTTCGGGCCTTAGTTGTAGATAGGCCCGACCCAAGGCTAAATTCTAAGTATAGCTTTTGTTGGTTAGATTTTGGTAGCGAGCCCTAGTTCGCGGGACTGGGTGGACCTAACTCTGTAGCTTGGAGCCAGGTAGGCTCTCGCACCCGCAAATTCGTGATTTTCGATAATTATTTTTGTATTTAAGTTATTTCACCAATTTTTTGTAAGTTTATTTAATTATTTATTTACTTACTTGCCATCTATTTATTTATTGTTTTTATTTATTTATTTAATTGTTCTATTTATTCAAGATTTTTCTCCTGCCTGACTTCAGTATTTGCTGGGTTTTTAGTACATCTCCATTCTCGGCTCGCCCGACTAGGAGGAGTAAGTCCCTAGCCATGTGCACATGTGTTCCAGTAGTAGCGCTACCCCCGATGCAGGTCGAAGATCCGAGCTCGTCCGTTGATGTTACGTTTCGTTCGTCCCCGACTTCACGATCGATGATCCGACTCGTCTTTGCCGATTTCTATTAGCCGTGGAGATGTACATGATCGAATCTGCGTGTTTTCGTCATTTTTCGGATTATTTACGTATTCGGTGTTTTTCGTATTACGTATGAAGTATGTTATAGTATTCCGCAATATCCGCTTTATCTGTTGTTTCGCGACCCTCATCGGGCCCTTGTGGCTCATACACTCGTGAACTCTGCTCTCGCAGGGAGAAGATCAAGTCTAGGATCGGGGGTGTCTGGGAGTGTATTTTCCGCTGTTATCAGTATCTCTGTAGTACACTTTTCTGTGAGTGTAAGGCTTGTATTATGACCGTATTTATGTATTGAGAACTGTTGGGTTCATCTTTCTGTTCTGTAGGGCTGCTAAGGCCCGTACTTGTGATATTTCAGTTTCTAGTACCCTATTTGTGCTTCTGTGTTACTATTTATATTCTACTTGTTAGGGTTGACTCTGACCAGGTTAAATCTGAGGCCTGGCACCCAGTGGGACCCAGTCCCAGTGGATGCGGCCGATCTGTCTACGGGCCCGACAGTGGGGTTGGGGCGTGACAGATTAAAGTGGTATCAGAGCCTGTTGTTAGATGTTACCCTACTGATTTAAGTTCTGTCTATCTTTGAGAGTTCTTCTGAGAGTGGGTTGGCTAGTGTAACTTGTTCTAAAGTCCTGTATGTCTTTTAAACTGCAGCAGCATGCCAAGGGGTAGAGGGCGTCCACGCAGAGGGCCCGCAAACCCACCCCCGGAGCCCATGCAGGAGGAGCAGGAGGCTCCTGATCAGTCGGATGAGGAAGTACAGCAGGAAGAGCTACCGGATCCAGCTTCCATGACCGACATCATGAGGGAGGTGGTGTTGTTGCTGCGTGCTCAACGTCAGCAGCATACTCCTGGAGGTGGCCGAGACTTATCAGCCGAGTTCAGACGACACGCGCCACCGCTGTTCTCAGGGACCACTGACCCGACGGTGGCCGGTTATTGGGTTAGTCAGATAGAGAGGACCTTCCGAGCTATGCAGTGCCCAGACAGGGACAAGGTCCGGTTGGCTACTTTCATGCTGCAGGACAGTGCAGCACAGTGGTTTGAGAACGAACTGCGCCTCAAGGGGGAGAGTTCCTTCAGGACCTGGAAGCAGTTCAAGGAAGCCTTCTACGCCAAGTATTTTTCTATGAGCAGACGAGCACAGATGGAGAGGCAGTTCCTTAGCCTGAGACAGGGGTCTTTGAGTGTGGAGGAGTATGAGGCTGAGTTTGATAGGCTGTCACAGTTTGCTACGACCTTAGTGTCAGATGAGAGCAGCAGATCTAGGCGCTTCGTAGATGGCTTGAAGACCCACATCCGGCGGGCCATTGTACCATTCCTGAACCAGACGTATGCTGAGATTGTCGATATTGCTAAGAATCTAGAGATCACCTGGCAGGAGACGCAGGACCAGGGGAGACACGAGCACCCGCGGCACCGCCAGAACCCTCGGAAGAGCCAGTCTTCCGGGAGCAGCTCAGGGCATTCCAGGGGAGAGCACCGGTCACAGCCTTATAGCAGACCCCCGAGCTCATCATCAGGTTCTGGAGGCAGGAGATCTTTTGGTAGTGTGGCTCAGGCCGTTCAGTGTCCTACTTGTGGAGGGGGCCATTCTCAAGCAGAGTGCCGGCGCGCAGTAGGCGCATGTTATCGGTGTGGCAGCAGGGACCACTTTGTTGCTCAATGCCCGCAGAGCCCGCCTTGGCCCCAGGGAGGAGATAGGACTCGTAGTGCACCTGTCGAGCAGCCCAGATCGTCTGACGGGTCGCGACACACTGGCGCTCCAGGCCGATCCCAACAGAGTGCCTCGAGGGGTAGGCCGGGAAAGGCGCCTATGATGCACCGACCTTCTTCCTCTTCCCGTCCAGCAGGCCGTGGTAGGCCAGTTACTCAGGGGCGAGTATTTGCTTTGACACAGGAGGATGCTGAGGCATCCCACGACGTTGTTGCAGGTATCATTTCAGTACATTCCTGCTATGCTTGTGCTTTGTTTGATCCTGGTGCTACGCATTCTTTTGTATCGTCTTCTTTTGCTCGCAAGAATTCTCTGCATGTTGTGGATTTGTTGCATGTTCTATGTGTTGCCACTCCTGTTGGCGCGGTGAGGACCGTTAATCGGTTAGCACCCGACTTGTTCCGTGTCATTGAAGGGCGTGAGCTTTCGACCGATTTGCACTGATGGAGCTGCGAGACTACGACATCATTTTCGGTATGGACCGGCTTTCCTCGGTGTTCATCTGTAGTGGGATCGTCGCAGCAAAAGAAGGTGCATTGCTTTTTCCCGACTGTGAGGAATTCACCTTTAATGGCAGTAAGGGGTACACCCTAGCTCGAGAGATCTCTTCTTTGCAAGCTCGAGTCGCTCGGTGATGGTCTGCGTTGGCTTTTTCGGGCCTCTGTCTCGAAGTCACTCTGACCGGATGCACGATAGCGTGATGTACCGTTGTCGCCGAGTTCTCCCGATGTTTTTCCCCGAGGATCTTCCCGGGTTACCTCCCCGTGAGAGAGGTGGAGTTTGCCATCGATCTGGCTCCAGGCACAGCTCCTTTATCTAAGGCACCATACCGGATGGCACCAGCTGAGTTGAAGGAACTGAAGAAGCAACTGGAGGAACTGTTGGAGAAAGGGTTTATTCGGCCAAGCATGTCACCTTGGGGAGCCCCAGTGCTGTTCGTCAAGAAGAAGGATGGATCTCCGAGGTCGTAGTATTGACTATCGTGAGTTAAACAAGGTGACGGTCAAGAATAAATACCCTTTGCTTGAGGATTGATGATCTCCTGGACCGGTTGCAAGGAGCTCAAGTCTTCTCCAAGATTGATCTGCGATCTGGATATCATCAGGTTCGAATCAGGGGCGAGGACGTCCCGAAGAGTGCTTTCCGCACACGGTATGGTCACTATGAGTTTCTGGTGATGCCGTTTGGTCTGACGAACGCCCCAGCAGTATTCATGGATTTGATGAACAGGGTGTTTCGACACCACTTAGATCGATTTGTGGTTGTATTCATTGATGACATACTGATTTACTCGCAGAGCAAGCAGAGACGTGGAGCACTTGAGGTTGGTACTCGGAGACACCGAGACATCATGAGTCAGTATGCCAAATTTTTCCAAGTGCGACTACGGCTCGATAGTGTGGCTTTCCCGGGCCACGTCATCGACGAAAGATGGTGTTTCCGTGGATCCCAAGAAGGTGGAAGCGATCGTGGATCGGAAGAGACCCGAGCACGGTCGGGGAGATTCGGAGTTTTTCTCGGTTTAGTCGGGCTACTATCGGAGGTTTGTGCGTAGGACTTTTTCTCGCTCTAGCAAAGACCTTTGACTGAGACCCGACCGGAAAGGGTACCCGCTTTTACTTGGATCAAGCTTCATGAGCAGTGTTTCATGGAGTTGAAGCGTAGGCTCGTATCCGCACCAATCCTTGCCTTGCCGGAGAGTGGTTGTGGATATGTGATCTCATGATGATGCTTGTAAGACAGTGCTTGGGGTGTGTTCGATGCGGAATGGTCGAAGTTATTGCCTATGCTTCAAAGGCGATTTGAAGCCCCATGAGGAGAATTACCCCACTCATGATCTAGAGTTGGCGGCAGTTGTTTTTCTTGCTCAAGATCCGGAGGCATTTCGTGACGGAGAGTCTTGTGAAGTGTACATGCGACTCATAAGAGTCTAAAAGTACATCTTCACTCTGAAAAGAGTCGAACATGAGGCAAAGGCGGTGGTTGGAGCTGATCAAGGACTATGACCTTAGTGTTCACTATCATCCAGGCAAAGCCAACGTAGTGGGCGATGCTACTCGAGCGAGGAGACATAATTATGGAACCGCCGCGGATTTGACTGAGCAGAAACCACTTCTGGAAGAGATGAGAAGGTTTGAGTTGGAGGTTGTCACGCCAAACTCCGGGGTTAGTCTGGCCAACATGCACATTCGACCGAATTTACTGCAGAGGATCAAAGAGACTCAGATGGAGGACCCCAAATTGCAAGAAATCCATGCTAAACTTCAAGAAGGAGAGATATCTCGGGTTCCCGAGTGCATGAGGATGGTACCATCGATTTGGAGACCCGAGGTTTATGCGTACCCGATGATCCTAGTTTGAAGAGAGATATTCTGGAGGAGGCCCATTACTCGAGCTACACGATCCATCCTGGAGGTACGAAGATGTACAGAGGACTTAAGGAACATTACTGGTGGAACAACATGAAGCGAGAAATAGCTACTTTCGTCGCCCATCTGCCTTACCCTGCCGCCAGGTAAAGGCGAGAGCATCGAGACCGACCGTGCTACCTTCACCAATTACTCGATACCGAGTGGAAGTGGGAACACATCACGATGGATTTTTGTGATCTGGGTTGCCCCGTGCACTCGGCGGAAGCATGAGTCTGTGTGGGTGATTGTGGATCGCCTAACCAAGTCAACACACTTTACGCCTCTAAAACCTCGGTTTGGGTCTTGAGAAACTAGTCGAGTTGTACCTTGGAGAGATTGTGCGGCTGCATGGCATTCCTGTGTCGATCACATCCGATCGTGATTCGAGGTTCATTTCAAGGTTCTGGAGAAGTCTACGATCACTCGGGAACCGATTGACATTCGATGACAAGATTTCATCCATGCATGACGGATGGCGATCCCGAGAGGACTATTCAGTACTGGAGGACATGCTTCGGGCATGTGCCCCTTGACTTTTTCCGATTCTTGGGATCGCTATTTGCCTTTGGCGGAGTTTGCTTATAATAACAGCTTCCAGGCGAGCATTCAGATGGCACCGTACGAGGCTCTTTATGGGCGGAAGTGTCGATCTCCGGTGTGTTGGAGTGATGTGGGAGAGCGGAAGTTGTTGGGTCGAGATGTTACGATTGCGTAAGAGAAGGTGAATCTAATTAGGGAGCGATTGAAAGACCCTGCCGAGCCCGGCGGAAGAGCTATGCGGCATGCGCCCGCTCGGACCTAGAGTTTCGTGTTGGCGATTCAGTTTTCCTGAGGATATCTCCTATGAAGGGTGTTGTGAGATTTGGAAAGCGTGGGAAGCTCAACCCCCGTTACATCGGACCTTTTGAGATTGTGGAGCGAGTTGGAGTTGTTGCTTATCGCTTGGCCTTACCACCAGACCTAGCGCAGGTTCACAATGTGTTCCATATCTCTATGTTGAGGAAATATCTGTCAGACCCATCGCATGTTATTCAGCAGGAACCAGTGGAGCTTCAGAAGAATTTATCGTATGAAGAGCAACCAGTGGAGTTTCTTGCATATAAAGAGCAACAACGGGGAAATCGTGTGGTTCCATTGATCAAAGTCAGGTGGAGCAACCACTCCAGTGATGAAGCTACTTGGGAGCGAGAGGCCGATCTGAGGGAGCGTTATCCCGAGTTGTTCCCCGACTCGTAAGGTGAGTTTAGAGGACTAAACTCCTTTTTAAGGAGGGAGATTGTAATGTTCGCAACCTTGGTCATGTTGACCCAGTGTCGACTGCAGACATTCCCACTTCCCTTTGACTGCTTTGACTAGTTATGGGGATTCCCGACATCTGTTGCTCGCGAACCGGATTCTCACCCACTGGCTCCTTCTCCCCGTGAAGCTTCGGGTCTTGTCAAGGTTGGTGAGAGAGCACTCTTCCTCTTCCTTATCTTCTTCTCCTTCTTCCTCTAATTAGCGACCTTTCTTTGAGTTCGGATCGAAGAGGTGGCAAGCTTCCTTTGAACTTGGATCTGAAGAAGCCAGCCGTGAGGAGGAGCTCGGAGTCGCATTGCTTGGGTTCGGCAAGCGAAGGAGGTGAAGATTCACCGTTTCTTTCTTCATCAAGCTTCGAGGTTAGCATCTAGGGTGTTTGTGGTTGAAGCTTCTTGTTAGATCCCCCTTCTATGCTTGGTTTGTGAGTGTTCTTGTGGGTTGTTGTGTTGCTTCCATGCCTTGTTGTGGCCTCGCACCCTAACCTTTTTGTTTAGAAGAATACTAATCTTGTTTGAATTCTTGTAAGCTTAAAGCTTAGTTCTTGCATCCTTGAAGCTTAACTGTTGTTGTTTGTGTTCAGTTTGGTTAATCTTTTTGTAACATGCTTAAACTTTGGAGGGTTTCATTTGATAATCATGCTTTGTGAGGGTATGTGTTTATTTGTATCTTGTATGTGTAAATGGTATTACATGGGACCTTAACCTTGTGATGATTTTATTCTATTAAAAAGCTTGACTGTTTTATTGTTTTGTTAGTTTTAAACCCCCCTTAATTTAGTAGAGGGTTGTAAGCATGTGGTGGTGTTAAGCTGCAAACTAAGTTGAGTTCTCGGGTTACTGTTCACGTGTCTTCTAAATCCTTGTTTTAGCTTTGTTAATGTTGTAAGTGAGTGTAAACCTTGGTTGTTGTTGTTAGATCCTTGCTTAGCTATTTTTTTTAAGGACATCTTTCATGCTTGTAATTTGGAGCTTTGAGTGTGCAGACCATTAGATTCGAAAGTTCTCGATTTTTATTCACACCTTGGTTTTAAGCTTGACTTCTTGTAATCTTATCTTAATAGTTCATTAGTTTTGTTATGTATTTAATTGTGATGGTAGCAGCCTGATGCTTTAGTTTATTTGGAATTTTTGTGTCTAAACTTGGGGTTTGTTTGGATTTGTGTTAATTTATTCATTGATAGGATGTCCTTAATTTAACTTTAATGGTGTTTAAAGCTGGTCATTATGTGAGGTTGGTTTTGCATGAGACTTTGATTTGTATTATTTAATCCTCTAAGACCTTCTAGACCCTAAGTGCTATGTTATAGGCCATTGTTGGTATTAACTTGTCATCTAAACCTAGTTTTTACAAGCACTTGTAAGCATGTTTCTGGAATTTCTATTTGCTTAATTATCTTCCACTGTAGGTTCTGTGCACTTGTTTGTGGCTTCTAGAAGCATGATTAATCATCTCATTTATGTGAATATTTACATAGTCATATATGTTGTATTTTTTTGATAGTTGGGATTTTTAATTGCCACCCCTTGAACTACGTATATCAGAGTTATTATTTATAGACATAGGTGTTTGATCTGTGTTTGTCTTGTCTTGCAATAATTGTAAATTCTTTCTTCGGGCCTTAGTTGTAGATAGGCCCGACCCAAGGCTAAATTCTAAGTATAGCTTTTGTTGGTTAGATTTTGGTAGCGAGCCCTAGTTCGCGGGACTGGGTGGACCTAACTCTGTAGCTTGGAGCCAGGTAGGCTCTCGCACCCGCAAATTCCGTATTTCTGATAATTATTTTGTATTTAAGTTATTTCACCAATTTTTTGTAAGTTTATTTAATTATTTATTTACTTACTTGCCATCTATTTATTTATTGTTTTTATTTATTTATTTAATTGTTCTATTTATTCAGTATTTTCTCTGCCTGTACTTCGTATTTCTGCGGGTTTTTAGTACATCTCCATTCCTGGCTCGCCCGACTAGGGAGGAGTAAGTCCCTAGCCATGTGCACATGTGTTCCGTAGTAGCGCTACCCCGATCGCGGTCGAAGATCCGACTACTGCTGATGTTCTGTTTCGCTCGTCCCCGACTTCACGATCGATGATCCAAACTCGTCGTCATCGATTTGCTATTAGCCGTGGAGATGTACATGACTGAATCTGCGTGTTTTCTGTATTTTCGGATTATTTCTGTATTCGAGTGTGTTTTCTGTATTCTGTATGAAGTATGTTATAGTATTCTGCAATATCTGCTTTATCTGTTGTTTCTGCGACCCTACTGGGCCCTTGTGGCTCATACACTCGTGAACTCGTTCTCGCAGGAGAAGATCAAGTCTAGGATCGGGGGGCGGGTGTCTGGGAGTGTATTTTTCCATCTATCGATGATCTCCGTAGTACACTTTTTCCGTGAGTGTAAGGCTTGTATTATGACCAGTATTTATGTATTGAGAACTGCATGGGTTCATCTTTTCTGCTCAGAGGGAGTCGCTAAGGCCCTGTACTTGTGATATTTCAGTTTCTAGTACCCTATTTGTGCTTCTGTGTTACTATTTATATTCTACTTGTTAGGGTTGACTCTGACCAGGTTAAATCTGAGGCCTGGCACCCAGTGGGACCCAGTCCCAGTGGATGCGGCCGATCTGTCTACGGGCCCGACAGTGGGGTTGGGGCGTGACAATATGTGTTGCAGATCAAGAACCCGGATCAGGCAGCTGGTCACACTCAATTTCAAGGACTCCAGAGCAAGCGCCGTGCAGCTTTCCCTGCTCAGCTTCAAGCTCAACTGGGCCACAGGAGGTTCGCTCCAGCTGATCCACCGGACTTGTTGAACTATGAAGGTTGTGAGCTTTTACTTATATCGGCTTCCGATGACGTAGATCGAGAGCTGGGAGTGGAGCTCAGAGCTGAGGACCCGTCGGAGGGGACGTGCTCAGGCTTGATCAACATGTTTGGTGACGACGACGTGACTACACCTCTTAAGCCGCTTCTCACTGGGACGTGGGACTGAAAGATGTGCATGCAATGCAAGCATCTTTAACGTTTTTGGCACTTATGTGTGGGTGTACCGTGTACGTGGGTGTGTGCGTATATATACATGTATGTATATATTGGTGTATACGTCAGTAAGTAATCTAGCTAAGATGTTGTGTTTACAATTGATTTGTAACGTGCTAATTACTTGATCAACTGGTTAGGTTATTGTATGTCACATCAGGCATATTAGGTTGTTGTCCCTGCTTTTCGCCAACCTCCTCGAGCATCGCAGCACCAAGTTTTTGACTGCCATATTAGACTGGTTCTCTTCCAACACTTGTACGACACGTTCAGCTAAGCTTGGGCGGATATATAGATGCCCTGTTGTACTATGCATCCACAACTAATCTTCGCAATAGATTGATCACCTTCTCCCAAGCCACCAACCAAAACCATGGGCGCATTAAATAAATAACTCATCAATAACTTGCCAGTGGACATTCAGGTAACTTTTTGTCTTGTCATTAAATGATTAATATCATTTGGTGTGACCGTGTGACTACATATAAATGAGATGTATATATGTAGTAGATTCTTACGCCTTTGACTCTTCCTACTCGTTCCCATTACATACCAACCAACCTTTCCTTTGTAAGTACTCCACCAATGGTTTCTAGTTTTCAATATCACCAACCAGCTAGCGCGCCCATGGGTTCATGCATGGCATGCTTCCTTTCCTAACCAGTAATCAACTCCATTAATATATATATATAACCTCAACTCAAACTTAAACTCAATCACCGGCAACCTAGCATTCTTTTGTTCACAGATCAACCACCTCCATCAATGGCATTCACTCTCAAGCATGTCTTCTCTTATGCTCTTCTCCTCTTAGCCTGCAGGCAACTGGTTACCAATTACCTCCTCCCTTACAACAATCAATTACAACATCCAGTCATCCCTCTTATCTACCCATTATTCATCATCTCAGCAGTACTTTTTTTTTACCTGAAGCCCAGACAAAAGAAAATCAACACACCTCCGGGCCCTTTCTCCTTGCCAATCTTTGGCAACTGGCTTCAGGTTGGCAATGACTTGAACCACAGGTTTCTAGCCAAGCTAGCCCTCAAGTATGGCAATGTCTTTCTCCTTAAACTGGGGGCTCGAAACTTAGTGGTGATATCTGATCCGAAGCTGGCCACTGAGGTCCTCCACACACAAGGAGTCGAGTTTGGCTCCCGCCCACGCAATGTTGTCTTCGACATCTTCACTGGCAATGGGCAAGACATGGTGTTCACCTCATACGGAGACCACTGGCGCAAGATGCGTCGCATAATGACCCTCCCCTTCTTCACCAACAAAGTAGTGCAACAGTACAAGGATATGTGGTGCGAGGAGATGGACTTGGTGCTCAAGGACCTACGCAGCAACAAGGTGGCCATGCAACAGGGAATGCTGATCAGGAGGAGACTCCAGCTCATGCTCTACAACATCATGTACCGGATGATGTTTGACTGCCGGTTTGAGTCTGAGAATGATCCAATGTTCTTGCAAGCCACCAAGTTCAACTCAGAGAGAAGCCGGTTGGCCCAAAGCTTTGAATACAACTATGGTGATTTCATCCCCATCCTCAGGCCTCTCCTCAGAGGTTATCTCAACAAGTGCAAGGATCTGCAGGGCAGAAGACTTGCATTCTTCAACAATTACTTTGTTGAAAAGAGAAGGTATACTATACCTATACCTATACCTATACCTATACCTATACCTATAATGTTTGTACAGTGTTAATTTGTTTAATTTGTATATGATATGGCTGGCGCAAGTACCAATTAATTACTAGCTATCTAGCTAAGAATTAATCACCAAGATAGCTAGTTTTTATAATATAATATTATTCGCTTAATTAATTAATTAATTATTTGCATGCATGTAGGAAGGTGTTGTCCGAGAGTGGCAGCAATAGAAACAACAAGAAACTTGCATGTGCCATAGATCACATACTGGAAGCAGAGAAGAACGGAGAAATAAGTTCACAGAATGTGATTTACATTGTGGAGAACATCAACGTTGCAGCTATAGAAACTACATTATGGTCGATGGAGTGGGCAATCGCAGAGCTTGTGAACCACCCTCAAGTGCAAGACAGGGTGAGAAAGGAGATGACAGAAGTTCTCCAAGATGAAGAGATAAGTGAGTCTAACCTAGAGAAGCTACCCTACTTGCAAGCGGTGGTAAAGGAAACCCTAAGGCTTCACAGTCCCATACCACTCCTAGTGCCTCACATGAACCTAGAGGAGGCCAGGCTAGGGGGTTGCACTGTTCCCAGAGGGTCCAAGGTGGTGGTGAATGCATGGTGGTTAGCAAACAACCCTGAGTGGTGGAATAAGCCTGCCGAGTTCAGGCCAGAGAGGTTCTTAGAAGAGGAATGTGGAGTGGATGCCACTGTTGGAGGGAAAGTGGACTTCAGGTTCGTGCCCTTTGGCATGGGACGGCGCAGCTGCCCGGGGATCATACTGGCCTTACCCATACTTGGGCTAATTTTGGGAAAGCTGGTCAGGAACTTTGAGATGATCACACCACCGGGGGTGGACAAGGTTGATGTTAGTGAGAAAGGTGGGCAGTTTAGCCTTCACATTGCCAAGCACTCCCTTGTGGCCTTCCGACCTGTCAACTAATCGATCACTATGTGACCTGATCGGCATGCTCAGTTTATACCATGCATGCGCATGCATGCATGTGCGTTGTTGTCCTAGCTATATATATATATACAAATACATTTTTATTCGTGTACCGATAATAGTTGATTGTTGAGATCGAATTAATGAGAATAAGACACATGATTGTTTAAATTCCTAGATTAACGGGGGAACAATTAACTGCCAGTAAAAAAAATATATGTAAGTGGGTTGGTGTAACCACCCATAAAAAAATAATAAAAATAAACAAAGTTTTGAGAAAGGTCAAAAATATTCATCGGTGCTAGTTACTTTAGCTCTCTATCGTGTATGTCGTATATGGACCAAGAGATCTTGTCAAGATGACAAGATCTTTTTTCTTCTTTTTTTTTTAAAAATAAATAAATATGACTTCATTTATTGCAAATCATGCCCTATATATATAAACCATCCAAAAGCAAGATAGATCGAACTTCAAACCTCTCCTGAAGATCTAGAAGAGAACCAATCACGCTAGCTAATGGATTAGCTGACTGATTGGTCGATCTCTAAATAAACTGAACCCTAATATCTTGAAAATGAGACAGTAACTTTAGGCAATTCTCAAATATAATATTTAACATAGAACCAGGAGAGGAATTGCTAGAGTGAACCCTCACACTAATAACATGGAGTCAAATTATATATTCAACATCCACCCAATCAAAATTATATATGCTCGAGGCCAGCACAATGCAGCGAAACAAGCCAGTGCCTCCAAGCATAGTAAAATTAGATGATACCGAAAGAGGACCCGCAATTGCTCCATAAAATCCCCTTGAGAGTCGCAAACAAGAGCTCCAAATTAAGCTGGACGAGGGAATCCTAGTATTTAAAGCTACATTATTAACGTTGCACTTCACTTGGTTGGGAGGAAGGTGTGGAATAATGACAATTTTCAGCATGGGCATTAATTATTGCCATGCCATGGCTTTGCTGATGGCCAAAGTGTTGTAGACCTTGCCATTGGTATAAAAATGACTGCATTTGTTAAGAAACATGGACAACAAAAGTGCTACTGTGTTCCTAAAGAAGGGGCATTGCGATTATTTCAGACACTCCATAGAAGAACAACAACTTGACAACAAACTGAAAGGGGTGATTGTTCATTGAACGATGACTGCCAACAAAGAAAGTATGACTCCGTGGAATGCATCAATCCGAGCGCACCTATAACTAAATAGCACATGCAACAAGACCTAATGTGTAAAAAGTAAATGCGAGACCACTGGAGTGCAGAAGTGTAATGTTTGTTTAATTAACTTTGACTGGTTTGACTGAGCTTTTGGTGAGCGGGCCCCATTGTTTGTCTCTTTGCCCTTAAAAACCGGATCTTGATGAGTGAATTATTGGTATGTGGTGTTTTTGTTTAGTTTTAAGGGGAGCAGCTCAAGCTTGCTTGTTGTTGGCATCTTCAGGAGGCTGAATTTCCAGTTTTTTTTTTCTTCTCTTGAAGCTTGGAGTTGGAGGGAGATTCTCTTCACCGGCGGATCCTCGGAGAGATTAGAGGTAGGTGATTCTTGCTCGTGATTAAAGCTTGATGGAGAACAACATGCTTCTTGCTTGGTTGGAGTTCTTCTTGTATTGTTTGTTTAAGTGTTTAAGCTGCCTGGTGATTTTTAATTAACTAGATCTTTGCATGATTGTTTGATTGTGGAGTTGGTTTAATTAGTGAGATTTCAGAATGTCTGGTTGAGTTTTATTAATAGCTTGAGTCTTGTGAATTTTGTGTGTCTCGTTTTGGTTAATGATAATTGTGTTCATCATCTAAGCTTAACCTATCCTCCTTGTAAGCATGAGAATTTGGTTTTATATGTAGGTTTGTAAGCATGAACATGTAAGCTTGCCCTTTTGATCTTATTGTTTAGTTATATACATTTATATAAATAGTTATAAGCTTGGTGTATATAATCGTATAAATATGTATATTTATACTTTTGTAAACATGCATGGGCACCTGTAAACATGTTTTGTTTTGTTTCTAGTATAATTACTTTACTATATTATTATTTGTATCATCATGATAGCTAGATTTAGCTTATGCAAACACCCTTGTAAGCATGCTTTGTTCAGGGGATTTGTTAATTATATAGGTTTATATATATACATATATTTAATTATGCATACTTATCCTACAACTTTAGTATGTCTTTTGTGTGGTAGCAATTAAATATTAAAGCATGGATCTTCTTAAATCATTTATATTAGTTATTATTCACATGTGTGTATATATTTATGTGCTTGATTGTTCTGACTTTGGCTGTGGAATCTTGGAATTATTTATCCCTTGGTGATTAGAAAGTTTGTTGTTTAAATTCCTGTTATGTAAAGCTTGGGCAATAGTTATAAGTTAGGCCCATCCCGAGAATTATTCCTGAGTGTAGTTTATTTTGTTGGGTTAGATTATCGTAGCGAGTCTTAGTTCGCGGGACTTGGTGAACCCAACTCTGTAGCTCGGAGCCAGGTAGGCTCTAGCACTGTGTATTCCGTATTTCTGGCAATAATTATTATTTAATTATTGCATTGTTTAATAATTTTATTTATTTATTTATTTGCGTGGTATTTATGTTTATTTATTTATTTTCTTATTTGCATTATTTATTCGATGAATTCCTCTATCCGTATTCAGTATTTTTACTGCGGTTTTTAGTACATCTCCATTTCTAGCTCGCCCGACTAGGGAGGAGTAAGTCCCTAGCCATGTGCACATGTTTTTCACGTAGTAGCGCTACCCCCGATCGTGGTCGAAGATCCCGGCTACTACTGTTGATATTCCGTTTACGTTCGTTCCGACTTTATAGTCGAAGATCCGAACTCGTCTTTGTTGATTTCTATTAGCCGGGGAGATGTATTTCTGCGTGTTTTCCGTGTTTTTGGATTATTCCAGTATTCTGCGTATTTTCTGTATTCTGTATGAAGCATGAGCTATTATTCTGCAATATCTGCTATATCTGTTATTTTCTGCGATCCTACTGGGCCCTTGTGGCTTATACACTCTGTGTATTCTGTTTTCGCAGGAGAAGATCAAGTTTAGGACTGGGGGTGTCAGAGAGTCGTATTGTCTGCGTTATCAGTATCTTGTTATTACCTTCTTGTGAGTGTAAGACTTGTATTCTGACTGTATTTGTAATTTGCGAACTGTTGGGTTGTATCTGTATTCTGCAGGGCTGCTAAAGTCCATACTTGTAGTATTTCAGTTTCCAGTATCCTATTTGTGCTTTTGTGTTCGATTCATATCTGCTTGTTAGGGTTGACTCTGACCATGTTTTTAGCTGAGGCCTTGCACCCAGTGGGCCCAAGTCCCATTGGATGCGGCCGATCTGTTCGCGGGCCCGACGGTGGGGCTGGGACGTGACAAGAAGGTCACTCGATAACCATAAAGTCAACATTTTCCTTCAGCTTGACCCAACAAACCTAAAAGACCTTCAACACACAAAAAAAACAAGTATGGTGATCAATAATGGGTCACCTTACACTAGCCCTCTAAAGGGTTTAAAGTAATAATACAATATCCCACTGAAGTCACACACGATAAAATGAGCTTGGATCATGCTTCATCAAACCCCAACTACTATAACATATATATGAGACAGAATTGGCCATTCAATTCTATCGTACACTTTGGACATAGCTAGTTTTAATTTTGCCAAACCAACGAGGGCTCTTGATTTTCCTCTCAAGTAATGGCAAGCTTCATGTACATCATTATATTATTTGTGATCAATCTCCCAGGATGAAATGCAGACTAGTTCTCTGAGATGATGTAAGGTAGAACAACTCTCCAAGAAAACAAACCTAGGATTTCATTTCGCTTGCAAAAATTTGGTGCACATAGCTTGAGCAGAATGCGTGAATAATTCTAAATTGCTCCCCATTAAATTCTATATTGCGGAAAATTGACCATATACTCCTCTTGTGGTGGAATGCAGTGCTAAAAGCAGAAAAGATAAAGGTGGAATACTCAATCACATCGATCAAGCGTAACTTAGAGTTCCTCGTGTCTCATGGAAAAGAAGCTAATGAACCTGGATATTTGGCGGCCTTCCCAAACTTTGGATATTGTTGAGTTTCTTAGTCCATCATTGGAACCACCTCCTTATTCTACTAGGGGTGTTGTTGTATTTTTATTTCTGTTGTTGTTAGGTTATTTTATTGTTGATCTTTTGCGGTTAGTAGTATGTATTGTCTCATGTTTTTGCATTTCTCTAATATATGTTTATATTTTTAATCTAATGAATGTAGTTTATACACTTTTCAAAAAAAAAAAATTGCATAAACTGCATTCATTAAATTATTATTCATATTTTTTTATTATTTTCAATATTTATTTTTAAATATATTAGTTAATTAATTTATTAATTATATTTAAAATTCTATTAAATAAATATGTTATAATGAAATATATAATGTAAATAATTAAAAAAATGAATGAAATGATTGTGGTTCTCTTTTATAGTATAATTATCAAACTCTAGGATAATATAATGATTAAAGTTTTCAATTGTTGTTTTTGTTTTTGTTGTTTAATTAAGCTGACTTCATCTATGGTAAATATTAGTCTTTTAGTTATTTGTCTGTGTGTTTTTTTTTTGTATCTTCTGGTTCTTTTATTTGCTAATTTTTGTTATTTCTTTTAATAAAGTTATGATTATGAACGTGGTTTATCCCTTTTTTCAAAAAATAAAAAAATAAAGTTATGATTTTTCATATTTAAAAAAAAAATGACTTACACATTTAATAAGCTTAGGTATTTTTTTTTTTTTAAATGGAAGAGTTATCCCAAAGTATATAAAAAAAAGTTTTATTAATTACCACAATAGATTCCAAACTCCCAATCAGTTAAAAAAAAAAGAAAAAAAGAAGAAAAAAAAAGGCTAACGAGAGTTTGCCTGTTATCTTTAAGTTCAAAATTATAATTATATCCGGATTCCGGATTACAATCGAGCTGTCCTTCAGGCTCACCGTACCAAATTGAATGGAGTCCAGATCCGGTTTAAACCAGCGGTTCGATCGAACCAGGATTTTGTTTAAGATCACCGCCTATGCTCACCGCCTCCCTTTCTTATTATACGCTTTGCCGATTCCCCAAGTAAACCCTCTCTCTCTCTCTCTCTCTCCGCTTCTCCGACTTCTTCTTTTCTTTCTCTCTCTCTCCCTCTCCTTCTCCGCTCTTCGATCGGGAACAGCGAAGCCTTCGAAGGAAACTGAGAGGATGGCAGCCATGGTGAGCTCGGCGAGCGGCTTGCTGGCCATGCTTGGGGAACAGCACCCTGCGCTCAAGCTCCACGCCCTTCACCAGCTCAATTCTCTCGTGCATCTCTTCTGGCCTGAGATCTCTACCAGCGTGCCTACCATGTGAGTTTGCTTTCCCTTTGACCTAGCTTGTGTATCAATTCCGTTGCCTTGGGCTTTTCTTTTGCCGGCTCGTTGGTTTCATTGCTCTTCTTAAAATTAGGGTTTTGGGGATTTTGGAAATTTTGGATGATTTGATCGGGATCCCATTTATTGAGATGGTAAACCGCTAAAGATCGAATCTTTTGTTGGGGATTCGACCACTGTAGTAAACCCTAGATATATATATATATATATATATTTTATTTTTTAAGTTTAGAGGAGTAAGATTATTATTTGGTTGACCTTATTCGTGTTTTTGATTCGAATGAGAAAAAGATCCGAAATTTGGTTAATTAACTGATCCTTGTGACTTAAGCTGTTATCTCGACATTTTTGCTGATTGAGAAATTCATCAAATTTCGATTTTTTACAGTGAGAAAGTGTTTTTTATTATTTATTATTTATATTTTTTTTTTGTGCTTTTCCTTCCTCCACAGTGAAAGTCTTTACGAAGATGAGGAGTTTGATCAGAGGCAACTAGCTGCTCTAGTCGTTTCAAAGGTAATACCTCGCTACCTCTGTTTGGATTAATGCGCCTTTTAACTTATAGGAAAAAGTGCACTACTGGCTGAAGTCATGCGACTCGTGATGTCTTGTTTCTTTTTCTTTGCCTACTGTCATCAAGATTCTGGTCATTTTCTTCTCGGGCAGGTCTTCTACTACCTTGGTGAACTCAATGACTCATTGTCATATGCACTTGGTGCTGGTCCCTTGTTTGATGTATCTGAAGATTCAGATTATGCTCATACTCTCCTTGGTGAGCATTATATTCTCGCCGTCATTATTTTTATTTTGTTTTTGGTAACTTTTCATATGTTATATTCATTTAAGTTGGTTTGTACTTATAACAGCCAAAGCAATAGACGAATATGCAAGCCTAAAATCAAAATCTGTCAAACCTAGTGATGATGAAGCTATGGTGGATCCTAGATTGGAGGCAATTGTGGAAAGAATGCTGGATAAGTATGTATATTTGTATCTTTACGCAATATGGAAGCAGTTGATTTATATGGTGGGAACTGAGTTTCTCCTGTTTGGATTAGGTGTATTTTGGACGGGAAGTATCAACAGGCTATGGGAATGGCTGTGGAATGCAGAAGATTGGATAAGCTAGAGGAAGCAATTACGAGCAGTGACAATGTTCATGCAGCACTTTCTTACTGCATCAACCTTTCTCACTCTTTCGTCAATCATAGAGAGTACCGCTGTGAGGTAAGGATATCTAATTGTGATTGAGATCTAGTCTTCCTTCTTCTTGTCTTGTGGACATAGTTTGCGCTTGTTTGGAGTAGCTAAGCAAGCATCATGCAAGTAGCTGGTTTATGTTTTGCAAATGTATCAAATAATCAAGGGGAAAATTGCTCTTGACATTCAACAAATAAAAACTATTTGTTATGGATAATAACAGATTTTAATGACACCTATAAATGTTGACATGGATGTATTTTACTCTTAACTCAGGAGGCAAGAGTTTCAATGTAGAAAATAGTTTCATGTATGCTCATTAATTATTTCTGTTTAAGGCATTCAATTTGTCTTTATAGGTGAATTTATTTCCTTTTGGGCGTGAGAGGGACCAATATGTTAATCTGTCCATGCTATAAGTGTGCGCCTAAGGGTTCTTGAAAAAGTATACAAGAATAGTGGATAAACAAAATTCTAGTAGCAGTAGGACAATGATAAGTTAACGAGCAGGTACTTGGTGTGTCAGTATAAGTTGCAGAGGTTAAAAAAAAAAGAAAGAAAGTGCATGTCATTTTTGGGTTCTATATCTTTGCTTCAAACTTAACTCATATTGAAACCCAGCCAAGTAATGGTTTCTGCACCTGTTGCAAATGCTGGCTGCCATAGATAGTGATGGTTATTATGGAAGTGATAGGCTCTTCCCTGGTCAAGATTTGAGAAGTGTGATGATGATTGATGGGCTCTTCCCTGGTCAAGATTTGAGAAGTGTGACATATTGTAGGCCTATGCACTCATCATACACAAAAAAAGACAAAGCACCCTTCCTTGTGAAGGCTGTTACTAGACTTGGACTCTTGACCAGAAAAAAAGAGCAGTGACACCTTTTTTGAGAAATTATAAGAACATTATGTGAAATTTGGATCCTTCTCTGTGTTGATTTTAAACTTTGCAAAAATTTTTATTTAAACTTTCCTGAAGGTCATGATGATAACCTTGAAAGTATGGATTGGCTCAACATTCTGCATTTTTTGGTTTGGGAATTTGATATTATTTTCTGAGGGAAAGAATGGGCATTGGTAGGTAGTCATGAGGGGATTGTAATGGACCTAGATGGCATGACTTGTTATCATTCTGCATCATAGAGAAATCTATCCTACTTATATAACACCTGTTTTTTACTCATTCAGGGGATTGTCCCTTCCCTCATAGATAATACTTTTGGCCCTTCTCATCCTTTACTGGAATGTGGAATATAACGCTTTTGAGAGAAAGGTGGCGAACCATGTGATCTCGTAAATGATATATATACACACACTTCATTCTTTTATATCTTCTTATTAGCATTTCTTGTTTTTGATGTTTGTCTGACGATGGGAATAGGAATTAGAATTGAGACATGCTTTAACATTGCAGCTCTTTTGGTGACAGGTTCTTCGCCTTATTGTTAAAATTTATCAGAGGTTGCCTTCTCCTGATATCTTGAGCATTTGCCAATGTCTCATGTTTCTTAATGAGCCTGAAGCTGTTGCAAACATATTAGAGAAGCTCTTGGTGTCTGGAAACAAGGTAATCCAATTTGACATTATTTCCTAGGGAGTTCAGAACTAAAATTGACTTGAACTTTTTTTTCAGGATGAAGCTCTCCTAGCTTATCAGATTGCTTTTGATCTAGTAGAGAATGAGCATCAAGCATTTCTCCTCAGTGTGCGAAACCGCCTCCCAGACCCTAAGACTCTTGCTGTAAATCGTGCTGCTCAACCCGCAGAAACAATTGATCAGGGGACTAGTGAAACTAGTTCCCAGAATGAAAATAGAAATGCAGAGCCGGGGGATGTCCACATGTCAGATGCTTCTATTGCTACAAGCTCTAACACTCATATTGCAGATCCAAATGAGGTTTCATATGCTGAAAAGCTCACCAAACTCAAAGGGATTTTATCAGGGGAGACATCAATAAAGCTGACATTACAATTTCTGTTCAGCCACAACAAGTAAGCCTTATGGTTTATCCATCATTTAAAGAGCAATGCATCCTTAACATACTTTATTTTCGAAGATTTATTTATGATGCATATTGCTAATGTTAAATTCATCTATCTAGATCGGATCTTCTAATACTAAAGACAATAAAGCAGTCTGTGGAAATGAGGAACAGTGTCTGTCACAGTGCTACCATATGTGCCAATGCTTTAATGCATGCAGGAACAACTGTGGACACATTTCTCAGAGAAAACCTGGTATATTTTTCTTTTTTTTTTCTCTCCTAATTTGAGCAAGGGGAAATGTATAGCTCTGCAGGCATTTTGAAAACTTCCAGAAGTTGGTGTTTAGTGTTTAGGATTTTGTGTTACCCATCTCGTGTGTCCATTTGGTAGGAGTGGCTGAGTAGAGCAACTAATTGGGCAAAGTTCAGTGCTACTGCTGGGTTGGGAGTTATTCACAGAGGCCATCTTCAACAAGGGAGGTCTCTGATGGCACCATACCTGCCTCAAAGTGGTGCTGTGGGTGGTGGAAGTCCGTACTCTGAAGGTGGTGCTCTCTATGCTTTAGGTTTAATTCATGCTAATCATGGCGAGGGCATCAAACAATTCCTTCGTGATAGCCTTCGGAATACTAGTGATGAGGTCGATTTTCTCTCCAACTTCCAATTATTATCGTATAGTTTCTGAAAGGCTTGAGTTTTTTCAGGGTTTTTTTTTTACTTGATTCTCTGTATGCTAGGTTATCAAGCATGGAGCGTGCTTAGGCCTGGGCCTTGCAGCTCTGGGAACAGCTGATGAAGAGATATATGAGGATGTCAAGAATGTCCTCTATACTGACAGTGCTGTGGCTAGTGAGGCTGCTGGTATTAGCATGGGATTACTTATGGTCGGTACTGCTAGTGAGAAGGCAAGTGAAATGCTTGCCTATGCACATGAGACACAACATGAGAAGATCATTAGGTCTGTATCGTCTTGAAAGATTGATGAGATCTTGGAGCTTTCTTTTTACAATGTTAGGTTAGATAATATCTCCCTGCTCTTATTCTTTGTGGTCTTTTATGTCAGGGGATTAGCACTTGGAATTGCCTTAACGGTTTATGGAAGAGAAGAAGAAGCTGATACCTTGATCGAACAAATGACGAGAGATCAAGACCCAATACTTCGGTACGGTGGTATGTATGCCTTAGCCTTGGCCTACAGAGGAACAGCAAACAACAAGGCCATTCACCAGTTGCTACATTTTGCGGTGTCGGATGTCAGTGATGATGTACGCCGGACTGCAGTTCTAGCCCTTGGGTTTGTGATGTACTCTGAACCTGAGCAGGTAAGTTTTCTTTTCTTGAAGTTTCTTATGTTTATTGATTTTTAATTCTTCTCATATGGCGAGTTTTGTCTTTCGGAACATTATGGAATGAAAATTGTCACACACCAGCTTTCTTTCGCCTGGCTCTTGTATTCTGTATAAAATTATTTTAAGAGACCAGGTTTTACCTTGATAAGTTTTTTTATACATTTGGCTAAGCTTTCCAGTTTGCCATAGTGGAACTGAGAGGCTGTTATTCGAACCTTATTTGAAACAATCTTCTTAGTTTAGCTTTCTAACCAATTTTAAAAAATTTCTTTTGTCCATTGGTCTTTCAGCTTTTCCTTTTTTTATTAACCTATGCTAGAACTTAATGGAAAGTCTCGAAACAAATTAGACTGCATGTGAAATTAATTCTTCTTGATATTTGTATTTATATTACAAACCTTCTGAATGGATAACGTTAATTGTTTAAACCTTGCAGACTCCAAGGATTGTCTCTCTCCTATCTGAATCATATAACCCTCATGTGCGTTATGGTGCGGCACTTGCAGTAGGCATTTCTTGTGCAGGAACAGGGTTGAGTGAAGCCATTTCTCTGCTTGAGCCCCTCACATCAGATGTTGTTGATTTCGTTCGTCAGGGTGCCCTTATAGCTATGGCTATGGTTATGATTCAAACAAATGAATCGTGTGACTCTCGTGTGGGAACATTCAGGTAGATCCCTTGATTTATTCTCTGGTTTCCTTACTTTCTGCTTGACTAAATGCTATCTTCTGTTTTGGAATATAGGCGACAGTTGGAGAAAATAATCCTTGATAAACATGAAGATACAATGAGCAAGATGGGCGCTATTTTGGCTTCTGGTATTCTTGATGCTGGTGGGCGCAATGTGACAATCAGACTGCTTTCTAAAACTAAGCATGATAAGATAACAGCTGTGGTTGGTCTTGCAGTTTTCAGCCAGTTCTGGTACTGGTATCCTCTCATTTATTTCATTAGTCTTTCATTCTCCTCCACCGCATTTATTGGACTCAATTATGACCTGAAAGTCCCAAAATTTGAGTTCTTGTCCAATGCCAAGCCTTCTCTGTTTGAATACCCTCGTTCAACCACACCGCCCACATCAACTTCAACAGTTAAGTTGCCTACTGCTGTGCTATCAACAACTGCTAAGGCAAAATCAAGAGCCAAGAGAGATGCTGAGCAGAAAGCTATTGCTGACAAAGCCAGTGAAAAAACAAGTGGAGAGAAGTCAACCGAGAAAGGCACTGGTGAAGATGGTTCTACTGGTTCCAGTTCAGGGAAGGGACAAAAACCTTCTGAGAAAGATGCAGATTCAATGCAGGTAAGTTGCACCTTGAACTGTTGTCTTTATAATTATAGCACAGATATCACCAATGTCTTGCTTGAAGGAAATTGCATTCTTGGTAGTAAGTTTATTTCTCATTTTGTTTTGTGGTGAGAAATCTTGATTATGGGAATTCCCTGGTCGAGAGAGTGCTATTTTTATTATATGTGTCAGTTGATCTCATGTACAGGGTTGTGCTTTTTAGAGTTTGACTGTTATTGCTTCTGCCCCATGAATGTGTTGCTTATTCGAGTCTTTCCTTTTTCTTTTATACAGTTTAGTCTATTTCTTTCATTGTTTTTGTGGAAGTTTTTTATTTCTTGTAGAATTAAGGCAAACTAAATATTTCTAAATTTCAGGTTGATGGTGCAACGGAAAAGAAGGCAGGAACGGAGCAACCTTTTGAAATTCTGACAAATCCAGCCAGGGTGGTTCCAGCACAAGAAAAGTACGTCCGATTTTTAGATGGTAGCAGATATGTGCCAGTTAAGCTAGCACCTTCTGGGTTTGTGCTTCTTAGGGATCTCCAGCCCACTGAAGCGGAAGTACTTGCTCTCACTGATACACCTTCAACAACCCCCGCAGCGGGCACTGGGTCTACGACAGCTCAACAGGGAGCAGCAGCACCAGCATTGGCTGTGGACGATGAGCCCCAACCTCCACAACCATTTGAGTATACTGCGTGAATTGACCAGAGGACCATTTGCTTGGGAGGGTCTGATGTGGTTCAGTGCTTCATATAGAGACAAGACATTCAAGTCCGGGCTCTTTACCCATAAGTTCTTTGTTTTTTTATTATTATTTCCATAGGTAGTTTAATTTTTATTGGGGGAAAGAAATGTACACGAAGAAGACGGTTGGACCACCCGGGGAACTTTCAATTGGTTCAATGGGGCGTGCATGGTTCTCTTTCTCTCTCTGTCTCTGAGTGTGGCAAAATGATACAAGTGATGGCTGCATCAAATGTGAACCGCCAGCCATGCCTGCTCTGAACATTTGTTTCCTTTCTGTAGTCATCAATCAGCAGCACATTATTACATTCAAAAACAGGACTTGCTGATGTTTTAAAGACTTTTGTTAAAAGGGTCGTGGTTTTATTGAAGACTTTCTTTATGTACTTTTTTTGGAGTGCAAAACTGAGTTGTAACTGCTCTGTTTCTGATATTTGTTATTCTTGTATGCTGGACTGGGAGTTCCACTTACACTTTAGTTAGAAGATTCTGATCAAGCAAATCTTCAAATTTGTTCCCTCTTACAACTCGCTCTCATCGGCTCTCACAGTCATTTTCATTTAATCTGCTTTTTTTTTTTTAATAAAATTTTTGTTGCTAGGATAATATTATGTTATCATATTTTCAAGCGAAAATATCTTCTATGAAAAGTTCATGGATCGTTTTTTTTTGTTTTTTGTTGGTTGAGAAAATTCATGAATCGAGTATCATTCAAGATATGGTAAGCTGTCTTAGATTTAATTAGGAATTTAGCTGTCAGGGAGTTATTATTATTAAATGACTCTTTTCCATATAAGAAGCAATGTGGAGAGATTCATGTGTTCTTGTGTCAAATATGGAAAAATAAAAACATGCAATAAATGGTTGACAAAAACGCTGAAATCAGAAATCCTCCCCGACGATATTAAATTATTAATTAATTACCTTGCAATTAAGCTGAAGAATGGTAAGAAGGAAAAGAGGACCAAGTTATAATCATTATCTTGCTAATTAATGGCTACCATTTTAGATGATACACCGGAACACTGTATTTATCCAAAGGTTCATCCGCGCATTGGTTGTTTAGTATCAGGCAATCATACGTACCTTTATGAGGCAATTATTGCCCAGTATATCTTGCCAATTCTGAATTTCATCCTATTAAATGACATCCCAATTGGTGTGAAATCATCATCAATATAAATAAGCTAGTATGTATATATACATATGTATGTATATACTATAGCAAGATATATATATATATATATATGGCGAGGAAGAAGGTGAAGCTGTCATGGATATCCAATGACTCTGCAAGGAAAGCCACCTTGAAGAAGAGAAGAAAGGGGATGCTGAAGAAGACCAAAGAGCTGAGCGTCCTCTGTGACGTCAAGGCCTGTGCCATCGTCTACAGTCCAGACGAGTACAGGCCGGAGGTTTGGCCACCAGAGCCTGAAAGGGTCATGCGTGTGCTGTCAAGCTTCAAGAGCCTCCCTGAGATGGAAAAGAGCAAGAAGATGCTGAATCAAGAAGGGTTCCTGCGTCAACGCATCAGCAAGACTCAAGAACAGTTGCAGAAGCTGGAGAAGGACAACAGGGAGTCCAGGACAAAGCTATTGATGCTGCAAGGCTTGGATGGTAACAACGGCAGCAGGATCATGCATGCTCTCACCATTGAAGACGTTACCTCCCTTTCATGCCTGCTAGAAAAGAAAGCCAAGCTTATGGAGGACAGGCTTAATCATCTTACCATGATTCATGCTGATGCTGATGCTGATGCTGATGCTGAAGCTAATGCTGCTGCTGCTGCCCTTGTTGCTGTTAATAACAATAATAATAATAATAATCATCATCATCAACAACAACAACTACTACTACAAGCTCCTCTTCCTGCTGCTGCTGCTGCTGCTTCTTCTGCTGTCATGGGACAACAAGAGATGGTTCAAACACCTGCAGATTGGTACATGAACGTGAACCCGATGATGATGATGATGACCATGAACAACAACCATCCTAATGACATGATCAATCCTCCTCCTCTACTTCCTCCTGCTCCTCATCGTCATCAAGTTGCTCAAGAGAATGTAGCCAACGTTGCAGCCCCCATGCAACACAACCAGTACGCTGGTCATGATGAGGACCAGTATGTTGACCCCTTCCTCGACTCCTTCTTCTCTCCATAGTCTAGTCTAGTCTCTTTATTTCTTTTTTCTCATAAAAATGGCTTCTTCAAGCCATTCGTTCTAGTCTGGTCTTTTTACTTCTTTTTTTTTCTCATAAAGATGGCTTCTTCAAGCCATTCGGTATGGTATGGTTTCTTTAACTTTTTTCTTTTTTCATAAAAATGGTTTCTTCAAACCATTCGGTCTGGTATGGTCTCTTTACCCCTGTTTTTTTTTTTTTCATAAAAATGGCTTTTTCAAGCTATTCTATATGTTGTAACGCAACTTGATATTATATATCAACATTGCAGAAGTATTGGTCATACTGTTTTTAAAAGAACAGATTAATTAAAATAAAAAGGGTATTATTTTAATTGTTCCTCTTCTTATTTTTCCGTGCATGATAAAAATTTTCGGATTGAAAAACTTAGTGATTACTTTTTTTTTTTTAATGAAAAAACGAATATCCACTAGTAACGGTAAATTTAAAAAAAACGAATATTCACTAGTAACGGTAAATTCAAAAAGACTTAAAACTGCAAATCGTTAACATCAAACAACGATCTTTAGAAATAGAAAAAAACATTTTTTTTCTTCTAAAATTAGCATAGTGCAAACTGAAGTGATATGATTAGCCAGATCCCTAATAGGTTCCTGACTCTCCGGGATCGCTCACATCTCCTCTACAGGAGCCATAAAATCTTTACTTCACTTTATTGAATTAACCGAGTTGCACCTCATAACATCAAGTCAAGTGGTTACTTAATTAGTGAAAATTTATTGACTTTAAGAAGAAATTATAAATATGTAATAGGTAGCATAATGATAGTGTCGATGAGAAGTAAAATAGATCTTGTTTATTCTCTTTTTATGCTGTAAGAATTAATAGATTTAACGGTCAAGCACATATAAAACCACATCTTTACATTCCTATTAAAACAATTGTTTTTGTTTTATCTTTACCGTAATTATTATGGCAATTTGATTTATTACTCGACAATGTAAATTGGTAATTCAATTCATCTATTATTTTAATTTTGAGTCTCACTAGAGGTGTTAAAGTCAATTAAAACACTAAATAAATTCTTAACTTAATTGAAGTTAGATCGCTTATTTTTACATTATGTTTTTATTTGGTTTAAAGACACAAATGAGTGTCAAAAGATAATTAATTGTTGAAGTATCACTTTTTTTTTTAGATTTTGCGTATTTTTTTGAATGAATTTTTTTATGCATTATTTGGATATCAGTGTGATTTTTTTAAAAAAAAATTCTCAAAAAATTTTGAGAGGCTTCAGAAAAGAAACTTGCAATTGTTTTTTCATGTCATATTTACAATGAGGCAAGCCATGTAAAGGCAAATGGTGAAGGAATTTAAATAAATTAATTTGATTCTCAATTTAATGTAAATTAATTTTTATTTCTCTATTGTAAGTCATTATGTTATAGTAAAAATATGCAATTCTAATTGTAATTATTTCATTTGAGATAAATTTCTCTTCAGAAATTACAAGAATTGGGAGGGATGAGGCACTGAAAAATCAAGAAAAATAAATAAATAAATAAACACAGACTGCTTAAGCTGATAGTAAGAGTGACCTACACTAGGCTAAGTGAGCATGTCATACAGTTTGGTTGGTCTTTGGTGAGTGATCCAACCTTGAGAATGCTACTCTACATTCATTCTAGATTGATATATTTTTGGCATTTAAACATTATCCAATAAAACTCTGCCATGTCCTCATTCCAAAATCCCCGGGTTTTGTATTAACCACTCGATCTCCATCCAACGGTCTAGATCCAATTCCCTCTTTTTTTTTAAAATGTGGGACCTACATTTTTGTCTACTTCAAAAATCCAGCGGGTCCCGCCTTCCCCGTGAAACGTTGTTGATGACGATTAATTACAAAGAGGAGCTTCCTTTTTGCCTTTTTTTTAATTTATTAATTTTCTCTCTCTCTCTCTTCCAGAAACCAAAGCAAAGCAAAGCAAAGCAAAGGTGGAGTTTTGATTCCATCTCTGTCTCTGTAAGCCCAACGCATCCTTTCTCTCAATCCTTGCTCTGTTTTTCTACTCTTCTCATTCCATGCTGATCTGCTTGTTAGGTTTTGTGCCAAATTGGATTGAATCAGTACGGGTGATTTCTATTGTTCAGATCCAAAAGTTTGTGATTTCTTTTTTTTCTCTGCAGTTATGCTTCCTGGTTTGTTTTCATCATAACTTTTCTTTGTTTACAAGTCTCAATGTGGATTCTCTTTGCTGAACTTGGGATCATTCTCCTCCATCTTTGTTGTCCTCCTTGTAGTTTTTTTTTTAGTTCACAAACTAACATTTTTTGTTTTAAATTATTAGAATCTTTTGAAAACTTTTCTTTAATTGATTGAGTTTAATGCAATTTGGATTCATTTTGCGGGGTTTTGTTTGGTTGTTCTGTTTGTGATCCTCATGTTTTTTTCCCCCATGATATAACTGCATCTCTTGTTTAGATCAGGGTTTGTTTGTTCGTTCTGGGATCATTTAGATGTTGTTCCTTTATCATTGATTTTTCTCCTGGTCAGAATAGAATAATGGTAGTCACTCAGTGTACCTTTTTGTGGACAGATGTACAGAAAGCTTTTATCCTGTTGTTAATACTCCTAGTCCTGGACGGTTTAAGAATGAATTCTGTAGAATTTGAGACTGTTCATTGGATATGGGATGGGATTTTGTATCCTCAATTGTTCGGGCTTGGTGGTATTATGATTGCCGCTGCCATTATTGGACTATCAACTGGCTATTTTGGTGGAATTGGCATACCTTGTTCCTCCCCATACCATTGGCCTGATCTGGGGATTTTATACAAGAGAAGGAAGAGACCTGTAAGGGTTTATATGGATGGCTGCTTTGATCTTATGCATTATGGCCATGCAAATGCATTGCGACAGGCTAAGTCTTTGGGAGATGTTCTGGTTGTTGGAGTTGCAAGTGATGAAGAGATTGTGGCAAACAAGGGCCCTCCTGTATTGTCCATGGAGGAGAGGTAATGAAACAATTCCTGTCAAATAAGCATCATATATATATATATATATATATATTCTCTTGATGCTCATAAAATATATGCTTCATTTTGAGTCTTATTTATTTTTTTTTTTCCAACCTTGAAGATTTAAATCATGTTTGTGCTTGTAACTGACTGAAGAGTTCAGTTGATTTATCTGCATGATGATGTATCACCTGCTGCCTTAGAAAGAAGTGGTGATTGTAATAGGTGACATGAGTGTGTCTTTTGTTGTTTATGATTTTCTCAAAGATTGTGCAATATCTGATATGTTACAAGACTTTTTTAGGCTGATTCTTGTTCGTGGGCTCAAGTGGGTGGATGAGGTTATTGTCAATACCCCTTATGACATCAATGAAAATTTTTTGAACACTCTCTTTAATGAATACAAAATCGATTACATTATTCACGGGGATGATCCATGCTTACTTCCCGATGGAACTGATGCTTATGGACTAGCAAAGAGGGCAGGACGTTACAAGCAAATCAAGAGAACAGAAGGTGTCTCCAGCACCGACATTGTAGGTAGTGCTGTTCACCCCTTCACGTTGAAACTTTTATTATCACCAATTGATTCATCCTTTATTTGCTAGAACCTTATTGGAATGCAGTGCATGTAATTAATATTCACTGTATTTTCTCTCCTTTTCTTTTTAGAAGTACTGCCTGATTGGAGTTCTCACATCGTAATATGTAATCTACCTTCATTTTTTAAGTTGCCAAATGAATGTCTTTTACTTCAGTTGTCAGGAACTCCTATCTGCCTGTTGATATATTACCTTCCTGGATCATGCATGATAACACATCCTGTTGATCCATTAAGCAAACTAACTATGTGATCCCCTTCTTTTAGGCAGGATTTTATCTTCATTGAGAGCTGCAGATGCGAATATGAGTCAAAATACTACGGCCATTCATCAACATCATAATAATACAGATAAATTGCAGGCAGGAAAGAATCTTCCTATTGGTCCCCAGCTTTCTCACTTCTTACCTACATCCCGGAGAATAGTTCAATTTTCAAATGGGAAGGTACTTATTCTCAGTTTGTGATGGCCATGATATTTTCTTAAGAAGATATTGGCATCATATATTGAAGTGTTCTTAATCAGATGACTTGGGTATTTTACTCTCATTAACTGCTGCGTATATTGCTCACTATTATTATGAATATTTTGAACACTTCCATTTATATTCAGGGGCCTGAACCAGGTGCTCGTGTAGTATACATTGATGGTGCGTTTGATCTCTTTCATGCTGGCCATGTTGAGGTACATCCTTTTAAATGTTTTAAACTCATTAATTACATCATGTTTAATATGGGATGATAATTTCCTTTCCCTTGACTCTAAAATAGGTTTCTACATAAATTTGATGTAAGAAGCCTGCACCATCTGCTTTTAGTTATTATATTAATGCATTATCTTGGTTTATGTTTGGTCCTATTTTATGTCTATTATTGTCAAGCACATGATTTCTCTGATTTAGTATAAGTGGTGAAAATGACACTGTCCTGGAACAAAATCTCTTCAAATTTTACATGTATTTTACCCTCCTCAATCTGGTAATGCTCAAGTATTATTTCACGGTCTTTTCATATAACTAGAAGATACTTTTGACATCTTAATAATTATCTCTTTAGGATCTATTATCTCTCTTTTATTGCTTGAACTAATTCTGCCTCTATTTTGATTCTTCATAAATTTTCATGATGAGTAATGACTTGGACTACTATGTGTTTGCAGATCCTAAGAAGTGCTAGACAGCTTGGAGATTTTCTGCTTGTAGGAATATACAGTGATCAAACAGTGAGGTATTTAAGTTGACATTTGTCCTTCGTGGTGCTTGAATGATGAACGACATTGCCCCACCATTATTTGCCGATTATTTCTTTCTTGCATTAAATGATAGAATTGATATTTAATCTCTGTTGATTCCTATCTTCCCTTGATGTAAACTTTTATCCAAATAAGAAAGAATAGCCGGAGAAAACAAACTAAGATTTACGGAATCTAGGGTAATATCAATAGATATATATATATATATATGAGTTCTATGGCAGTTTCAAACTATAACAAACAGGCATTGTATTTTGTTTGCCTTTAGTGAGCGCAGAGGATCTCATCCTATCATGCACCTTCATGAGCGTAGTCTTAGTGTGCTTGGTTGCCGATATGTTGATGAAGTCATTATTGGTGCACCTTGGGAAGTTACAAAAGACATGGTGGGTCTAACTTGTAACTATAGTTCTGTTTCATTCCATTTGATAAGAACTTACTGCGCATGTCTATCAACATAGATCTTATTCATGTCAGATTTTGAGCAGATTGCTACCTTCAACATATCATTGGTTGTTCATGGGACAATCGCTGAAAACAATCGTCGTGTGAGCACCTTTTGATTTATCTAATTTTATTGAATGATTATATCATTGTATTTAAGAAGTTAATTGGGCCTATGACAGTGTGAATTTGATCCTTATGCCATCGCTAGAAGCATGGGGATTTTCCAGATGATTACAAGTCCAAGTAATATAACTTCTACATCAGTAGAGAGCAGGATCATCGACAACTATGAGGCTTACGAGGTGCATACCATATTGGCCCACACCTTTACTTTATATTAAATTTGTTTTCTCTTCATGATCAAACTTATCAGGCATGTTCTTGTGTTAAATGTCATTGTTATGAACCTTGCTCATGTCAATCTATGCAGAAACGGAACCTGAAAAAGAAAGAAAGTGAAGACAGATACTATGCAGAGAAGAAATTTGTGACAGGAGACTGAGTATACAATCACAAAGTATGAAAGCAAGTGCAATTTAGTGTAGATTTGAGTGGGAACTGAAAAATAATCTGTTCTGTGCTTCCCTTCAAGACGCTGTTTCCCTCTTCTCGGAAGTAGTTGAATATGCATTTTGCCGAAGAAGTTGCTTATACGGATTTGATTCTTCTAGCCTGTAACCACTATACAGAGAAACCAAACCTTCATAATTTTTTTCCCTTTTGTGTATGTGCGCGCGCTCACGTATGTGAGTGAAAATGCGTAACAATGAAATAGTTCCCTCGACGAGGATGCATCCTGAAATGTTAGTTGTTGTACACTTAAATGTAACAGGGCTACCTTCCTAGATTGATATAAATGTTCATTTATATCCAACATCAGAAGCGTGTGAGCTTGTCCTAGCTCTTGATTTATCTTTGGAAGGTTTCCAGCAATCACCATTTCAATTTTATTAGTTGCAAACTACAATCCATTAAGAGAAACGTAGCCAAAACATTACTAGCTAAAAGTTTTGCCGTAAATCTTGAATTTACAAACATCAGTAGCCTACCATGTCCTTATCCTGGAAAAACCGCTTGCACTGAAACATTTATGAAAAGGACTAAGCTTGCAATTGTTAGTTTTTATACAATTTCTATAAAAACCACACTAAACTGTAAGGACTGCGCAGCAGCATTGTCATTGATGTGACCACAAGATGGCAGGTAATGTGGTTTGTTGGAGCTGAGGTGGCATACATTGTTGTTGCTGCCATTGCTGCTGCAAACCTTTGCCATCTAAGTCAAGAGAAGCCAATTGCTCTCTATCTTCTTCGACTTCCATTGTTGCATCTTCCCCTTCTTCAGTCTCCATCGGGTCTTCCAATGCCTCACCCCTTGATTCAGGGCTGACAATAGACCCAGGTAACTGCACCTTGCTGCTCTCCTCACTCATAGTTATAGGAGGTTTGATGGCAAGAGCATTTGATGGCATCCAAGGAATGATGGCTCCACATGTTTTATCACTATATGATGTATTACCAATTTGCACTCCTGACACAACCGTTGGGTATGGATTTTGGGGCCAAAACGGTCGACCTGAGAACAATCTATATTATCAGAAAAGCTTTGACTGCTAAAATCTTGAAAAGAAAACTAGTAATATTTGTTCATGAAAATTGTGAAATGTCGCAGCGGAAACCTCAGTGATCAAACAGTGGTCTCATTTATTTGATAATTAGAAATAAATAGAAGTTGACGAGTGTCCTCACGAATGGATAGAATGAAGAAATCAAACATTTGAAGGTGGTGTTTATGCATGCAAAAACTTGGAAGGAACATGCACAATAACTACAGATAAGACCCATGGTCAGCAGAAAAAAAAAAAGAAGCATTTGCACAAGAATTAAAAAATATATAAAAAAAACCTGGTTCTGGAAGAGGTTAAAAATAAACAAACAATTGCTTACTTTTGAGACTGGCTATCAGTTCAGGGCTGACTATCAGAGAGATATTTGATAAATTTGTTGAAGGCTGAAGTAGCGGCTCCTCTACTGCTTCATACAGAACAAGTTCTTTATCTTCATTTGATGGGGCAGCAAGAATTGTTTCAGTCTTCCCAGAAACTGCTTCTTGAGAGTCTGCATTCATTCTAAGTCCTTCTTCTTCTTCTATGATGGAAGGTAGCCATGACCGCTGTCAAGCATAGATTAGTTGAAGACAATTCACCATTAAAACACAAGCATTACCACCAGTAACAGCAGAACAAAACATAAGTTAAAGAACAGCCCATCCAGGGCAATCAAGCCAGAAAGAGTAATACTGATTAAAGGGAGAACAGCCCATCCAGGGCAATCAAGCCAGAAAGAGTAATACTGATTAAAGGGAGAACAGCCCATCCAGGGCAATCAAGCCAGAAAGAGTAATACTGATTAAAGGGAGATCACATTCAAGATTCTAATCACAAAGAAACATAAATATCTCCAAAATAGTTTCTTTAATCAGCATGATGCCACATGGAAGCAAAAGACTGATGCAAAGCAACCAAAATATATATATATATATATATATAAAAGGGTATCTGATGATGCAGACAAGATTTCTTATTATGCACTAAATTTTTGTTATGCTGATGCCATGATCAGTGTATGTTAGTCTTAGAAAGTTCCGACATTTCTTTTCTCTCAAAAAAATTTCTACTTATTATTTTTCCCATTGTTGTAACGAGAGCCAAACATACAAAAAGAGATTATGAAGCTCAAAACTAGTTTTAACATGCCAACCAGGAGACAAAATTCAACTTGTTTCAAGTTGCCCTAATCTAACACAATTCAGTAAACAAAACAACATCAGCCTCATTCTATAATTCAACCACTTTCTGATTTTCCGGTCATTGTAGACAGTGGCTTCCTCTTTCAATTCCAAATTTAGTTTTAAAAAAACAAAAACACTAATTGAGAAAAATAGATCATGAAAAACTGACATATTAAGCTAGGGCTAGCCAAAAAAATATTATTCAGACGATGAATCAAAGAAGGAATGAAAGGTGAAACTAGGGTTACCCATCCAACACCAAAGAACAACCAAATTGTACAAAAATAATGTGATCTAACTTCTAAGAAATACGAGATAATTTTCGTCAAATAAATATAGATACAAAAAGAGAGATAGGAAAGAAAAGAAAAGAGATGTTCACCAGCAGCCTGATTCTTTTGGGGCAATCGGGGATTCCTTCAGAGTACTTCCTCTTCCCCTCCATTCACACCCAATCGACCGAAAACCCTAACCCTAACCCTAACCCTAATCAATCCTTAGCGGGAACACACTCGTTGACGGAGGAGCTCGAGCGCGCGAACCAGCAGAGAAAGAAGGAAAAAAAAGACAAAAATCGGAACCGACGGGAAAATTTAAATTATGGAAATCCTGATTTAAATATCTCAAATTATGGAAATCCTGATTCTAAATACGTAATTAAGGACTGATTAATTGAAATTTTATGGCTGTAATGAAACCCACTGTTTATTTATTTATTTTAATTTTTGGAAAATATTTTTTTACTTGGATTTTTTTTTTAAAAAAAAGATAAACCAAGAAAATATATATTAGATAGGATAATAGATATAATTTAGTATAGTAAGATATAATTTACATATGTTTATTTGGATGTGTTGGGCAAGTTTGTTAAAATTTATTATTGATTTTTTTTATTTTTTTATTTGTTTTTTTTTACAAAAGCCACACTCCACCATGTGTGAGTCATTGTTTCGAATGTATCCTTAATTCGTGAGGCACACGTGAGTGGAGGATTCAAACCCTCACCACTCCACATGTCATATAAAGGACATATATTAATGTTTTTAGTTAATAACCACTTGAACAAATTAGTTTTGATGTATTGATTATTTTATTTGAAAAATCTAAATTATATACATAGAGAAGGTGCATTTACGAACGTTCTTTTTTCAGTCATTAGATCGAAATCGAACGACCATCTTTTTTACAACAATGTTACAATGTTGAACCATTGTAGCTTATACAGTGTAATGAATAGTAAAAAGTATGATAATAGTGAAAATTTATATAAAAAAAAAACAAACATACCTCAATGACTCAACTGCTGAACAAGAGCATATTTTGGGCACTATTTATATACCAGTTTATCCCTGTATCTTTTTATCTCAACTTTTTCTCACACGGGACGTTCCAGAGTTGACATATCCTCATATATATATATATATGACAAATGCAATAATAGTCACAGGGGCAATAATAATCCACCCATATGCTTTCACTAAGCTACCAACTTGCTCCCACATATTGGAATTCTTGGCATGAGTAGGGCCAATACTTATACTACTAGATTAAAGGCCATTTGGTTATCTAAACTATATTTTTTTCCCATCTATAGATATTTATAAATATTGTGGTATGTATAATTGCTAAACTACAGTTTCGTATGTTTATGAGATTGATTTTTTTTTTTTATTCACTTATTTTACCAATGAGAAGAACTAATATAAGGCATATAAAAAAGATAAGATAACAATGATCAATTGATTGAATAAATTCCTAGGGTCGAATTCCTGGGTTGTTAATACTGTTGAAGTATTGTGTATGGACAGACCCAGGATCAAATTTTTATAGTATACTGTATGAATACTGTAGCAATACTGTTTATGAGATTGTTATTTCTCCCTTCCAGGATTGTATAACAGAGGGTATTTATTAACTCAGTTTGGTTCTTGAAATATCTTTTGGACGTGCATATGGTAGGACTTTAATTGTCCCTGTGACGTCGGACCGACTAAATAAATTTCTAAGGGGTCATTTAACTACTGTATCTGGTGCACCACCATACCTGTATATCTCTTGACACCCTCTTATGGCCCGGTGCTTGCTGCTTTCGTAAAAATAAAAAAATAAAAAAATAAAAAAATAAAATAAAATTGAGCCAAAGAGTTCATAACCTAGCTATATTAACTCTTTATAAAAGGTATTAGTGTGAGGCATTCAAAAAGTTCTTAGTAGTTCAAGTCTCATTGGATGTAGTGATAGTAACATATCTTTAATTGTGTGTTTGGGTTTGTAATTTGAACGCGCATCTTCAGGTGAGGGCGAATATTCAATTCTTGGCTGATGCACACACTTTGGTAGTGCTTATTGCTTATTTTTTCAAAAAAAAAAAAATAAATAAAAAATCAAATCAGACATATGAAGTAGAACATAAAAATAAACTACTTAAAGACCTAATAAAAGAAAGAAAAAATTGACCGTGGAGGGATTCTCCATTATTGATAAGGGGGTTGTAGTGCTGCAAGTAGAAAAATCAAGGCTGGGTTTGATGGTGAGTTGTGCTGCCAAGTGTTGGCAAATTAAAGCTATCAAAGAGATTGTGTTCAAAAAGACATTCTCTGAGATTAAGACTGATTGGAAAGTTAGAGATGAAGCGTGGTTGGCTCCATATAACGAGAGAGATTGCCAAAAATAAAAAGAACAAACGACAGTGAAGTCACAAAGTGGTCCACAAATTCATATCCGTTGATGAGCGTGATGAGACGAGTAGAGATGCATGTTTTATAAAAGTGGCCAACTTTTACTGCTTCGTCTTGTCAATCCTATCTAACACAATGCATTGAGAGTCTAACAATCCGTTGAGCATTCAGAGGAGATAGAACACCATTCAATCCACAACCAGAACCACAACAATCTCTCTGGCTACTTTAACTGCTATTAATTATCTTAGCCAAATTGCATTTCTGATGCCATCATACATGTAATGCACTCTCAAGATTCTTCATTCATGGATATTATATATATGTTGTAAGTATATATATTTATATATTTAAAGTACTCTGGAACTCCTGAATGTGTTTTATTTTGGGCTTATGGATTCATTGATGTATAGTTGATTCAAACAAGTGACAGAGTAACCACAGAATTGAAAAGAAGTAAAAGAAAAAAGTTTATACATTGTAGATTAGGAATTTAGGATCCATAACATAAACACGGATCAGGATCACCATCATCTACTGCTACTTATACAAAAAAGCTCATTAACTTAATCTCATCAGTCCTCACAAAGAAGAAGAAGAAGAAGAAGAAGAAGAAGAAGAAGAAGAAGAAGAACTACAACAACAACAAGAAGATATTTGATTTGAGGGCTTGGTGAAAAATATCATTAATATATTATATATATAAATATATTTATCTGCAGATTGGTTTTGGAGGGCGATGTGCATAAGCAAAGTCTGCCTCTCCAGAGCAATAGAAAAAGCCTTCCTTGTTCTTCTCCACCACCTTCAGTATTCTCTCAAACACAGAGACTTCACAGGGTATCCTCAAAACACCTTCTTGTTGGAAACCAAACTCCTCCTCTGCTTCTCTCAGCAGCACTCCAAAGGCTCTGTGGCTCAAGTAATCAGTCGGAATCACAAACCTCCTCATCTCTTCTCCCACACACACAGCAAGGAATCCCTTGGGCACATCAGCAGAGAGTGAAGATGATGAAGACGACGAAGAGGTTTCCGAGAAGGAAAGTGTCTTCTTTAGGAACTTGATGCTCTTCTTGCTGTTGTTCTTTGGCGAAACTGCAAGCTTCTTCCACTTCTTCAGCATTTGCTGCAGCCTAACTATTTCTGTGATCTTGTTGTTTCCTTTGTTATCACTATCCATCAATGTATATGTGCTTGTGATGGTCTGTGACTCTTGTTCTGCAGAATTTAAAGGCCCTGCTGGAATCATTTGCTTAATGATTTGTTTATTTATTTATTTTTTCTGTTTGTTATATATTTTTTCTAATCCAATTCATTCTTTAATGTATTTTTTCATAATTAATTCAGTGAGTCGGTCGGTCATCCATTCACTTGAACTTTTTGTTTCTCTGCAGCTATAATTGCCTCAGTAATCAAAATAACAAGATCAATTGGGTGTGTATAGCAGTCACTCAGATTCTTGGTTTCTGTGGATTTTATGGGGAAATGCAGCTTGTGATTCTTCTACATTTTACTGACAATGTTTGCACAAAACCATTTGATCTCATAAAAACAGAGGTTTTGCACCCTGTTCATCAACATATATATATATATATATATTATATTATCTTCTTATTAATCTAACCATGTTTTGTTTATGCAACTTGTTTTTAATTAGATCTTGGTCCTTGAGAGAACATGGCAGTTGGCTGCAGAGAGATGACTTGCATGTGATCAAGTCTTGTATTTTGTTTGCCTGATTTACTAAACCACTACACATTGATTTCTGCCAATCATTTGACAGTTGAGCCAACTTCATATTATTATTAATATTTTTACTAATATTCAAACTTCAAGGATCAGATGTTAGATCTCCGTGTTTTCGATCCATGAGTTGAAAACTGTTTTCACCTCTTTAAATTAATCTAAAGATCTTGTCAGATAAAAGCTATTAATCAAATGTTCTGAACTTGCATTACATTCTGCAGAGATTACTACTAATTGAGGGAGTGAAAAAAACCAGAAGAATAATCCAAGAACACATGTTTGGTCAAACGTCAAGTTTCTCCAGAGCAGAGCATTGTACAATACATCGAGCCGAGTTTTTAATAGTGTTAGTAGTTGGATTACCTATATCGATATCTGTACTTTATCGCATGCTTAACATAACAATGTTATTTAATCCAGCTGCAAGTGAGAGGTGTCTGATGCTAGTCATGTGAATATCTGTGCTCCATCTATATTTGGAGTTGTTTGATTATCATCAGGTACAACAGAGGACACTCACTGAAATATATTTAATTCTTTATTTACCTCCTTGATTTCACAAAGGAATCAGTTATTACAATTGTTATTATTAATGTTTGTTTCGCTGACAAGTCAATGAGAACTCTGATTAACTTGATGTCTTGGTTCTTAATTAAAACTGCTTTACTTGTTGCTGATCTTGAACATGTCAGTTATTACAGTTATGGGCACTTTAAGTTAATGAAACACTGCCAATTCTGATAATTTGACTGATGACTGAGTTTCATTTTTATTTATTTATTTTTTTCTGAAAAATGTTCAGTGTTTTTAATGGTTCAAGGTATGCACATGACCAACTTGGTGATTGAAAAAAAAAAATGGTCAAGTTGAGAGAGTGATGTGAAGCACATGTATAGTCACATGAGATTGAAAACTCTCCACCATGTTAACCATATCTCCCTCCAAATCTCTCACAAAAATAACTATAAAACTTCAACATGTATCATTGCTCATACAGTAATCAAATAAAATTTTCTAATTTTAAAATTAACAGAGGAACAAGGCAAATGAAACATCATCATCATCCATCACCTACCATCAATAGATTGCAGGAAAAAAAAAAGGAAATATATACATGCAATTAAGTTCATGAGTTTGGTCAAGTCTGAAAATTAAATAGCCAATAATGCATGAATGATGATCTCTTCCAATCATAAGCTAGCTGCAATCTTCTCCTCACCCACTCCCAATCAACATGACAATTAATACAATTGCTTGCATGCCAACATAAAGAAGAAAAGTTTCAAGTAGATGCCTACATCCACATGCCTGCCTGGTAGAATTTAAATAACAACTCCACTCTCCATCCCATCTTCAAGAAACATAGACTACAATATTATTTTCTTCCAATAATGTTATTGTTATTGTTATTGTCTCCTCCTTCTTTTTCCCAAGAAATTAACAAGACACATCATGATCATATATACATATGTCCATTAATGGCTCTGCAAGCATGCACTGATGGAGGACTATATACAACTCTCTGAAAACAAGTCTAGATACAGATGCTGCAAGGAGAGGTTGAATGAATGAATATATAGTACTGTGTGTATGTATAAGATTCAGGATAACGTTTGTGACAGAGGGTGGTCTAATCTCCAGCAATATTAAGGTACAGTACAGTACTGAAGATTTTTATCAAGTGTGTTGTTCTGATGAAGATGGTTTCTGATTGGGAGTTGGAGAGGCATTCTTTGTTTGCACTCTCACTTTGGCTTGGCAAATTAAGTCATACTTTGGATATTCCTACTCACTCCAATTATTTGCAATAAACGTCTAGTCATGAATGGCTCAGATACTAGTCACCATGCAGAACTGTATTACTATATATTTTTTTATTTTTATTTGAATTTGAATTTGAGTTTAAACACAAATCATTAAAATTTGCTTACTTTTCATCTACAACTCATGGAAGACTTAAAAGTGAGAGATTTTGGAATGACTATCAAACATAACTTTGCCATTTTGTGCACTTGTCTTAGTAGTAATGAGAGCTCTTCCTCAATTGAAGATCAGATCCATGATCTACAGCACTCTGCTTTGACAGAGCAGTCAAAGGATGGATAGTCTTTTTAGAAGGTTATTTCTTGAAAACCCTGCGGTCATATTCTGTGATTGTATTGCATTCTATACCATTGACAATTCTATTATTGTATTGCATTCTATACCTAAATTTGTTTATGTTGACTAGGGAAAGAGCTCGATGAGCTAATTTATTAATATCAGAAAATAAAGTTTACACAGAGTTAATTACAAACCAACAAAACAAAAGAAACAAAATTACAAGAACAAAATAAAGACAAAAGAAAGACTAGCTACACAAAATAAATAATCAGTGAAACACAAAACCATTAGACTTGAGGTTCTTCATCAGACACTTAGGGAGATCTCTTCCACTGTGAAACAAAGTCACTTCATGATGTGTTAGACCATAAATAGCTAATGAATAGGGGGCCCTGTTCCAGCTTAAAGGAATGAACTGAATGACAGGATTTCCCAGCTCATCTAAAAAGCTGTGAACTTGTAGAATTTGCTGCTTCAGCCTCTAATCTGCAAAAGACTCCTCATGCCGACATGCCTTCACAATTTCAGCACTAGAGGATATCACAGTCATGACCTTGAAGTTCTGCCCCCTTTGGAGAGCAACCTGCAAAGCAAAACTGGAAACTTTGACAGCCGCATCCTGATCAGAGAAAGCCGGACAACCACAGTAGCCAGAATACATGATTTTGGCATCGAAATTTGCTACTATAAATCCAAGACCTACTAAAGAAAATTCTTCATTGTAGGCATAAGCAATCATCAATATAGGACTGTCAGCAAATGTGTAATTGTTCATAATAAAATTGTTCTTTAAACAAAAATTAGAGGCACAGAGGTACTCCCTGACATGCCCGGTAGCCCTGAGTGAAACTGTGTGATAATCAACTTCTTCCGATTTGAAAATATTGTTACATCTGGCTTTCCAAATAAACCACACATTAGCTGCAATCACCGACTGTATATAATTGTCATTACCTGATACTTCATGATCCAACCAAATACCCGATGAAAGCCCCTGTCCTAAATTAATAGGCTTGCGGATAATATAGCAAGTATTATTATAGATCAGTTGGGTCTTTGAACAGTTAAGGAACAAGTGCTCTGCCGTCTCAGGGAACAATTTGCAAAAAGGGCACATATTTAAGGGACCCAGCTTCAGGCTATACAGATAATCTGAGGTTTTGACAGCATTATGCATCAACAACCATATGAAATGCTTAACTCTTGGAGCAACTTTGAGCTTCCAAATCTTACCCCAACCATTCCAATGATTACCAAAAAACCTTCTGTGATTGAAGAATGAGTAGATCTTGGCTGATAATTTAGTGCCTTTACTGTTGGGGAACCAGACCCAGTGATTGCTTTGATTATAACTAATGGAACTTTGGCCTAGAACATTATCATTGATATGTAAGCCAAAAATAAAATGCATCTGATCAATATCCCAATGAATATTAACTAATAATTCAGAGATCTGAAAAATAGAATAATCAATATCCATATTTAAAAAAGTTGGCTTATAAGCAATAGGGATCTCAAAATACCAGGGGTCATTTAAAAAAGAGGTCATATTTGGATTAAAAGAGTTCATCCAAAGAAAAGACCGAATGATCAAAGCATTGTGAACCATACCTCTATAAAACCAAGAGCATTTCGCAGGAATATTACCTTTCCAAATATCAAATTTGCCATATTTTTGATCCATAATGGAGATCCACCAAACATTATGATTATTAAGTTTGTTGAGAACATTTTTTGCCATCAGAGAAGTCTTAGAAAGACCCAAGTTCCTAATTGACAACCCCTCCACCCTCAGATTGATTAAGAGTGATATCATCCTAACTAACCGAACTGATGCCATTTCTATTGCTATCTTTGGCCCAAAACAGGGTCCTGGCAGCTTTGGAGACACGGTCCAAAACAAACTTAGGCATTGGATACACTGAAAGGTAATACAGAGGGACTGTCATGATAGAGGAGTTAATAAGAATGGTCTTCCCTACTGGGGATAGCCTGGATTTCTTCCAGAAAGAGATTGACTTCTCAATCTTATCTACCATAGACGTAAAACAAGAGAGTGCCAATCTTCTCAGAGAAATCAGAATCCCCAGGTATCTAAATGGAAAAGAGCCAATCTTGTACTCCAAAATCTTAGCAATTCTGTTAGATAGATGTTTGTTAAATCGGGTAAGGAAAATGATTTCAGACTTAGCATTATTAACTCTTTGCCCAGTGATGAGACCATAAAAATTGAGACACTTTTTGATATTCCTAGCAGATTTCCTAGAAGCCTCTATAATTAGAATAATATCATCAACATACATCAAATGGTTGAAATTGTTGTGAAGACTATTCATGAAACCAGGAATCATATTAATCTGAAGAGCATAATTGAGCATAGTGGTGAGATTTTGAGCAACCAAAATAAACAGATAGGGAGAGAGAGGATCTCCTTGATGTATACCTCTACTAGCTGAAAACTAATCAGTAGGTGATTTATTAATTAGGAGGGCATAGGAAACACTACTAATAATAGTTTTAATCCATTCAACCCATTTGCCAGGGAACCCCATTTTGGTCAACGTAGTAAGAATTGCAGACCAGCTCAAAGTGTTATAAGCTTTAGCTATATCCAATTTAATCAACATCCTAGGGAGGTTTGCGTTGTTGTCAATAGAATGGGCCACTTCTTGAAGGGTAATAATATTATCGAAAGGAGTACTACCATGAACAAAGCCACATTGTTCTTTCCCGATAAGATTAGGAAGAATACCTTTCAGACGATTAGCCAAAATTTTCAAGATAATTTTGTAACAGACATTGCACAGGGATATAGGACGATAATCAGCAGGGCATTTAGGATTAGAGTTCTTAGGGATCAATGCAATGTAGGTTCTACCCCAATTCTTAGGCATAACATTGTGAGAGAAAAAGTACCTGACCGCTAGATTGATGGAATCCCCAATCTCATTCCAGTAAAAACGATAGAATTCCACATTGAAACCATCTAGACCTGGACTCTTACCTGAAGGAAGTGCTTGGAGAGCTTCAAATACCTCTTTCTTAGACACCTCTTTAAGAAGATCTTCTGCTTCACCAATAGAAACACGAGGAAGCTCATCCGGGAGCATATCATAGCTCTGCTAGAAATGCATCCCAGACTGGTCCTTCCAAATCTCTGAGAAAAAATTACTAAAAATCCTAGAAAAATTAGCATGATCATAAAACACTTCTCCATTTGGATCCATAATATTAGAAATTACATTATAATGATTACAAAAATGATCTGCATTATGGAAGAAAGAAGTATTATTGTCACCGTTCTGAACCCATTGGAGTCTGGCCCTTTGAGCCCATTTTGTGTTGTTCTGTCTATGAAGAGCAGAGAGATTATTATAAAGAATAGTGAGAGAAGAGGGGGACAAATCATTACCAGGTCCAAGGCCATCCTTAATCTCTGTTTCCATAATCAGGTTTTCCAAATTTTTAATAGCTGCGTCAATAGGCTGGAGGCCATTGCCCTTCCAATCTAGAAGCAGATGTCTGGTATGAGAAAAAAGGTGAGAAACTGCATGCATTGGGTTAGAATGAGGGGTAAAATTCCATGCTTTCTTAACTATCTCATGACAGCCCACATATTCTAAGCACATATTCTCAAAACGAAAAGTCTTCTTATCACTAAAATCACTAGGCATAATAGAAAGCAACATGGGAGAATGATCAGAAAGAAATCTAGAAAGATGTTTAACAACACAGGAATCAAAATTATTAGACCAAACCAGATTTACAAGACACCGATCAAGTCGAGCCCAACGTCTTGCCAAACCACTATGATTATTGCACCAAGTATATTGAGAGCCTACGAAATTAACATTCACCAAGTTATTAACCGCAATGAATTCTGCAAAAGCCGAAGCTTTATTCCTATAATAATAATGAGAACCGCCTCTGTGCTCCTCCTGAGAAATCACCGCGTTAAAATCCCCCATAATTAACCAAGGAATGTTAAGAGAATTCATACCAGTAAGCTCCTTCCATAAAATACGTTGACCTTGAATAGAGTTAGCATTATAAACCGTCGAAATAATCCAGTTCTTAGACTGTTTAGAGGTAACCACCAGGTGGAGAGCATACCTAGACCTTACCAGAGGGGTAACATACCCAATATTTTGGTTCCAAATAGTAAGAATACCACCTGAAATCCCTTCAGCTAAAATAGCAGCCCAGTTCCAGACAGCTGGGAGTTTAGAACAAAACCGTTGAAGTCTATCATCATTTGCCCGAGTGTTAACTAAATAGATGAGAACCGGCTTAAACTTCTTCACGAGATGAAAAACCCTAGATGAAGTGTCGCGACTTGAGACACCCCTGCAGTTCCAGCAAATAATCTTAGTGCAGTCTATGAACATGAAAAAACTTAATAGAACCCCAGAAACTAAGAAACCCAGAATAATCAAGCACATTCAGCAAACAGATGAGGAAAACAGGTAAACAACAAGAATCAGGAGACTTCCCTTTCAGTAAACACCCTTCCCTTCTTGTGGGAAGTCAACTGAGCTGAAGAGATCTTGCGGGCTAGAGCTTCCTTACGGTGGTTGCTTTGGTATTGGACCAGAGCCATCGAATCCTCCGGTTCCATAGGATCCTCACTCTCCATGGAATCTCCATCTTCCTCGTCTGAGTCGCTCATGACTTGATCAGGCTCACTAGACACAGTCAAAGAGGGTTGTAGAGTTGACGAAACTCTCTCTACTATCATTTGGTGAGCTCCCAGAGTACCCTCATCCTCACGCTCGTTGAAGGCTTGCTTTGAAGTTCGGAGAATGGGAAGAGGTCCAGTAGAGTCCAAAGTCTCAGAGATCGTAATTTCTTTGCCTTTGATTGAGACTTGGGTAAAAGGCAAAGTAGACTTGTCAGACGGCTCTGTTCCCTTATGTCTCAACGATGGTTCCAAAGCCACCGACCCCTTGGGAACCAACCCCTGACAAGCCTCAGGAGGTGTGCTTCTCTCCGGACCAGATTCCAAAAGAACAACATGGTCAGGGGTCAATTCTGGGGGAGTGGAGAGCTCTTTTTCGGAAGAAGTGACCGTTCTAGAGTCTGCCACCCTAGAGCCACGAACCCTTGCCGAAGACGAGCCTCCTCTGCCACGCCAGGAAATAGTGCCACGTGTCTCGCATGCGCCAATGGGTATGGAATTCGAGTCGTTGGGATGGAGAGCTTAAGTCACGTGAAATCGTATGCGCTGCATGTGATCCCTGACCTCCGGAACCACCAGTGCCACCACGGCCTCCACCACAACCCCGGCGTCTCGTCACCATCATCCAAGGCCCGTAATCCATTTTATGAAGCTCTTCTGTTCCCTTTATCTCTTCCGCTGGGATCTCCGACCTGGGTGCCAGCTCTGCCTCCATACCATCGCTTAGGGATTCAGATCCCTCCCTGATCCCCTGCCGTTGCTGACCCCTCGAGTCAGTGCAATGGGGTGGAGAGGTGGGTTCCGAGTTTCCCAAGCTTTGGTGGCTGCAATTGTTGGTTCCATGGCCTACTATCCCACACTTGTAGCAAAATGTAGGGAGACGCTCGTAGAGGACAACAACAAAAACACGATGCTCATCATCTCCAATCCAAAAACCTTGTTTCAAAGGCTTAGCAAGATCTATTTCTACACAAATCCTAGCAAACCTGGACCTGGACAATGAAGAAGTAAGATCATCAATTTTCAACAATTTACCGAATAAACTAGAAACAGTTTCAAGTGATTCCCCCTCCCAGAACTGGACGGGGAGGTTGTGCAGCTGAATCCAGACAGCCGCTGTAGAGAGCTTGGTGAATGCTGGTTCGAAATATGGCTGCCATGGAGCCAGTTGCAGAATGATCCCGTTAACCGCCCAAGGTCCTTTAAACATCAAGCACTGCATTGTCTCCTGATTCTCACATCGAATCAGTAGATACCCATTTGGGAGGTCAGAAAGTTGGAATGCACCTATATCATCTCACTTTGCACTCAATATTTGTTTGACTTGCTCGAATGGCGGCGATTTTCCGAAAAACTTCCCATAGAGCGACGTCTGGAAACGCTGGTGCGCTCTACTAACAGTATCATGATCCATCCGGAGGAACTCCGTTGTATTCGCCTTCAGCTTACTCAGGACGGGGCCGTCCACCAGTGGAGAAGCCACTGGTTTTCTTTGAGCTCATGCGGCGACGTCCGCCCAGGACTTTCTCCTGTTTGTACTAAATGGGGGTTGACCCCCACTTGCCATGGCAGGGGGGTCCAGCAACCTGAAAAGAGCTATCTCAGAGGAGGGGGAGACGTTTTCTTTCAAACACTAGCCGAGAAAGTTCATATATTTAAGTTCATAGCCGGAAAAGAGCTATCTCAGAGGAGGGGGAGATGTATAATAAATGTACTATACGCCATTGTCTTAGCATGTTACATTCCTGGATCTACCCCTATTATCACTTTCCTTCATTTAATACATTTTAAATATGTTATTATTATTTTTTTAAAAAAACTCTTTTAGTGTTCATTGTCACTAAATCTATTTAATTACGATTTTTATTATCTATATTTTGGGAAAAAAAATCCCGGCACAAGAGAGGCGAGCAATCCTGAAGAACATACAATGCATTTGGATATAGAAGCAAAACCTTTGATTTATCCTTTTATTACTAATTGGAGTCTTTCTTTATTCGTTGGTTCTGTTACTCATTGTCTTTTTTCTCTTTTCTTTAAAGTTGTATTTTCTATTAGTGTCTATGTTTTGTTGTTGATTTTAAAACTCTAACATCTTTGTACCTCTAGTTGTAAATATATTGTGATTTATCCACCTAAAAAAAACTAAATCATCCAATTAACTTTTTGAAGTTGCTACTATGTAATTCTCACTATTTCAAACATTTTTCTTTTGTATTAATTACTTTGTTTCAATTGGCCTAATTAAGATGAAGTTCGACAGGCAAGTAATTAAAAATGCCGACATGATATGAGAAAGTGACTTAAGGTTCACCCATTGAACTTAATTGCCCTTGCTTGGTGCGCTCTGTGCCTTTACGTACGTAATCATTGCCCATTTCACTCATATATATATATATATAGGTATAATCACCAAAATAGTCCCCCATCTTTTTCTCTCTTTCCCTTTTTGGCCCCTCTGCTAAAGAAATGCTCGACTAGTCCCTCTACTTTTTGAAAATGTCCCATAGTTCATAAATGCTCAATGAGTCCCTCTACTTTTGAAATGTGCCCACCCTAGAGGGACCAAGTGGGCACATTTCTAAAAAGTAGAGGGACCTGGAAGCATTTTTAACTAAAGTGAGCACATTTTTCAAAAAGTAGAGGGACTAGTCGGGAGCATTTCTGAGTAGACGGACCAAAAGGGAAGAAAGAGAAAAGTAGAGGGACCAACTAGGGTATTATACCTATATATATATATATATATATAATATTTTATATTATGAAAAATTTTATACACTTTACATGCAATGCATGTCAAGCTAGCGTGTCATATAAGTAACATAAACTCCACATTTTTAATGTTTTGATCACGTACGCTTGACTTTTGTTTGCGCTCACGTATATACATATACACTAATACACACACACATAGCAACAGTAATAATAATAATAATAATAATAATAATAATAATAAGTGGAAATTGCCAAAAAAACCCTACAACTTTGCCAAATTGCCAAACAAACCCCCATAGTTTCGGAATACCCAAAAACCCCTTCCTTTTCAACTCCATGATTTTGAAACCCCCAAAGTACGTAACGGCATTAAACGGAGTGTATTTAAAATTTTATGGACGAAAATGCCCTTGCACGGAAGTCGTGGGCTGCACCCATTTCGGCAGTGTGAGAGGAAGTGGGTGGGTTTTTTTCTTAGGCATTACAAATTGCTTGACTTCTCTCAACTCGCGACTCCAGCTCAACTCGCGTCTCCAGCTCTTCTCTTCCCACCGCGACTCTTCCCTTTCCACCGGCGTCTCAAGAAGAAGTCCCGTGCAAGTATTCGACATTTCGTCACTTTGCGTCTAAAGGTATTCATTATGGTTTTTTGTTAACTATTCACATTACGAAGAGACATTTTTTTCGGTTTTGGTTTGTGATTTATTTTTTTGTTGGAAGACATCGAAGCTTTCGTGGGATTAATCGGGTACGGGGTTTTGTTAGTCCCGAGGGAGATGTCTCGTCTAGGGTTTTTTTGTTTTGTTTTACATTTTCGATCGCATGTATACTGATCGAAATGGTTTTTCCGATTGTTGTGCTTTTGTGTAATGTTTATAATCTACGCTTTACCCTTTCGACTGATATGGTTGCAGCTTGTAAAAATGAGGTCTCCGCTTTTAAAACAATGAGCTTTTACTGCTTTAAGTTAGTTCGTCTCCGTTTAATTATTTGTATCTACTGTTTAATAGTATACGTCATCGCTTAAAAATGATATCGGTGTTTAAGAACCGAGTGTTTACTGCTTAACAAATTACATTTCCGCTTAACAATGTGTCGTTATTGTCGCGAGCTTGTGATTATGGCGGTCAATCTAGTTAATGGGCGATGCTACTTGACACCCGGTGAGTGGAGACCGTGGCTGAATTGAAAGTTCACATGATCCCTCGACACTGGGAGATCATCCGAAGGGACACCGTTCACGAGCATTTCTTGAGTTGGAAGTCAGTATACCAAGAGCGGGCCCTTCTTGACTCTCCGTTGCGTAGATACGATAACCGCATCAATAAATTCGGGATCGGGAAAGCATGTCGACTTTCGGGCCCTCAAGATGTGGCAATCGTTCTTGGCCTGCGTTGCGATGGGGAGGCGATCGTGTTTCGAAGAAGAAAACACGGTCGACTTTTCAAGAGAGGTATTTATCGAAGACGTCACGAGAGCACGGAGACTCCATCGAGAGCACTATTCAAAGAACTCGTTGGACGGAGGGAGAAGAGGAGAATTTTTTGCCAAACCATCGATGGTGTACCTCACAGGTACAATCCTCTTCCCAAATACCTCCCTGCTCGGTTCCCTAATCGGATCGCTGATTATGTCGATGATCTACCTGGAATGGGGGCGCCACGCATGGGCGCAAGCGACGCACAAGTGGCTTATGGAGGACATACCACAAGCCGCTACCCGAGTGTCAATCTAGATGCGCGGGGAAGAAGACCAACACCGGGTATGTTAAGGGTTGCAGTGGCGCTTAACATCCGGTTTTACTGAGTCGACCGGAACCGGAAAGAAAGTCCGCTTTCTGCAAGATCCCAAGGATCGTCTGTACTACGGTGAAAATACTTTACCGAAGCAAGCTGACTGATAGAGACGAGTTTGTCATCTCTCGAAGGAAAAGAGGTAATAATTCAAAAATATTTTGTTTAATCGTAGACGTTAACGCTTTAACCATATCATTTACCGCTTTAACTTTATTCATCTATCGCTTAACATTATAACTTACCGCTTAACTTTGTTCAACTACCGCTTAAACTTTTTAGTTTAATGTTTAATTTGTTTGTTCTACTGTTTAACACAATAGGTTATAACGTTTAAATATACTGAGTTACATGTGTAAATATAGTTTTAATTGTTTAAACTAAATAATTTCGCTAAGATTGTTTGCTTTACACATGCTAGTTTCCTCGAAATGGTTCCGTACGAATCTTGATGAAGAAGTATTTGTTCGAGCCAACCGTCGATTCGGATGCTATTGCTCGAAAACCGCTTGCTCAAAGGCAAGATGAGAGGGCAACCTCTTCCTTGCGCGCTGGACGCCGTTCTCCTGCTTCCAAGCCAAAACGTATTCGTCGAGGCCGGAGAAGCCCTCCCCACCCCGCCCGACCGTGGCTTCCCCCGACCGTGTCGGCCCCCGAGCGTGGCGGCTCCCACGCACTAAGCGAGGATGTCACCGCAACTCTCATGCTGAGCTTGCCGATTTTTGATGACCGAGTTCCCTAGGGCTTGCCGCTCGAGTGGAGGCGTTTGGAAGGCGGTCACGATCAGTCGATCGCGCCTTCCCTTCAAACAAATGAAACACCGGGACGGATACGCCGTCGGAGTTCGACGACGAGGACATCATCGGGTGGCCCTTCAAAGACGGCCTCATTCAAGAAGCTTGCAAAAAGAGGAAAAACAATAATGCCTCCGTCTCCACCCGTCTTGCGGGTCGACGATGAAATAATAGTAGCACCATCGGCAGCGACGACCATCGGCTGGCCGATGTTGTTAACGTTGATGACATGCCCATCACGGTGGAGGAGATTGAAGATGGCACCGAGTTTGTCGCGGTGGAAAAAGATCGTCGACTCGCTGTTGACGACATCATGCATACGGTGGAACCGGCGCCGACAGTCAAGGCATCAAAGATGGACACAATCCATGAAGAAGAACAACCGCACAACGCTGTGTCTCCCATTGATGCTGCTGCCGTGGAACTCACGGTTGAGAAGGTCGTTGAGTCTATCCTCAACGAAGTGGAATTCACGGTGGAACCAACGGTCGACCGTCGCTCGCATCGGGCGCATACAATCCCACAAGAACAAGAAGCATGTAAGGAAGTGTCTCCCGTTGATGCTGCCGTCGTGCCCCCATTAAAGGAAGCCAATAAAAAAGTAGAAGAACTTCGGAAAGTCTTCATTCCGAAGAAAAAAAAATACGTTGGCCAATCGCGCCTCAATAAGTACGAGCAGGAGTTGATAAGGATCTTCCTCAACTGCCCTATGGACAAGTAAGTTTGAAGTTTTTATGATATTGTTTAAACTGTTTTAGTTACCATTTAAGTAGGAGCGTTAACGTTTAAAATTTACAGATAACATTTAACTTATAAGTGATACCCTTTAAATATTACCGTTATCGTTTAAACATTCAATATAGAATTTAAAGTTTATACTTTAACGTTTAATTTTATACTTACAACATTGTTTACATGTCTTTGTTCCGTTCAACCACACAGATCGTCGTGTGGAAGAATGACTCGTCAGCACCACACGCGGGCCAATCTATTCGACCCGCTCGAGGGAAGGAGATGGTCAGCGCATGATGTGATGGACGCATTCGTATATATCTTGCAAAAGACGATGAGCGTAGTGTCATATCGTTATAAGAGGCGCGCCTCCATCACACGGTCACTGGCCTTGTTCATGTCAAAGCAGGGCGACGACGCATACGAATCCACGATGGCTATGATTGGAGATGCTGCACACGAACTTGCATGAAGTGGACATCGTCATCCTCCCGATAATTATGAGTGGCCACTTCCATGTCGTCAGTCCCTCGACAATGAAAAACAAGAATACATGCATTATTCTTCATGCCAAAGCGAAGAATACGATAAAAACGCGCTAGAAATGGTAAGTGCTTTAATAATTTGTGTTTGTGTAATAGTGTTCGGTAAATAATCGGCATTCTAATATGAACTTGTATATCTCGACAATGGAACCTATTCGACCTCATGATCGACATGGAGTTGGGCGAGTCGGCAGCGAAAAAAGTACCCGCTTGTTCACGACACTCGAAGCCCCGACGACGTAAAAAGGAAGTGTCGATCGCAGTGCGTCTATGTCATGCGGTTTATCGAGCGACTACTCGCCGGTGAGAAGCTACGGTACAGCAGACCGACGTCCCCTTATCTCGCGATTACAGGTATGTTTCCCGGATACTTAGGGAGGGAGGGCACCCAGGCATCACAAAGCGGAGGAGTCTTCGCAAGCGGGTTCTTAGTCATTTTTTTCTATATTTGTATACACGATCCTTTCTTTTAATAATCCAGATTCATTGTTTAACATACACTTTCGGTGTTTAAGTATATAGTTCATTGTGTAAATATCAATGTAATTGTTTAAACTCCGCTTTTACCTGTAAAACGAACCGAGAGGGAGTGTACGCAAGCGGGGTCATAGTCATTGTATAGGTGTAATAGTTTTCAAATGTAAACCGGTTTTAAATTCAATTCATTTTTTTCCGAAGAACATGACAAATTTTGTCAATGTAAATGTACATGTATCTAAATTCAATTAAATTCATTCTGCTTTCGCTTTTGAGGTTCTCGTTCTTGTTGGATGATATTGTAGTCCGCAGGGTACATTATCGGGTAGGGTTCTGCATTTCATTTTTCATTTTCATTATCGGCTAATATCAACATTCATTTTAATCCGTATAATGATAACTTTTGCCCTTTAACTTTCGTTTTTCTATTTAAGTTTAGGTTTCTCTGCTTTAAATTTAATATTTTTCTGCTTAAAAATATCCTTATTATTTAATAATATCAATGTAATTACAACAAAAATATACTTAATATTTTCTGTTTAAAATATCCTTATTACTTAATAATCTCTTATAGAATGTAATGTAATGTTCCGATTTTTATGTGTGACGGGAGTGGAAACGCTTGGGGAACCGAGCGTGTATTAATTACGCTTGGGGAACCGCTAGCACCATCCCGTTGTACATTTTAAGCGGATACAAATTTATTTTAAACGATAAAAATAACAGTTAAACAGAGAATAAAATTCCTTTTGATTGCAAAATTCCTAAGTGCGTCTCTGAAATGTTCAACGCCTTCAAAACATTGTCCAATATCCAACGACAACACTTCAGCTTGATCGGATGAGGAAGGAAGGCATGCCACACCCTCAGGCTCGCCATGATGTGGAACAGAAGCGCTGCCAGATTCTGAATTCCTGCCAACACTTTAGTTTAAATGAACAAGATCAATATTTAAACAGAGACACAAAATATTTAAACGATAAACATAAATCTTAAACGTTAAAACAAAAAGTTAAATAATAAGTTAATAAGTTAATCGGAGACAATAGTGTTTAAATGGAAACTTGATAAATGTAAACAGTGACAGGGATAATAAACAATAATTAACTTCTACAACTATATAAACATAAACGAGAAGAAACTTACAACGAGAAGAACTCGCTTTTCGATGAGGATACGATGCCACATCATCTCGCTCTCAACAACAAGATCAACAATGTAACATTTGAAGATGGAGTGCACGTGACACATGCTGCGGAAGTCAACCTCGCTTTTATATGAGACATACTGTTTTATGTCCATCGGGTGTGATAAACTTCACCCTCGACACGGGAAATATCGAGACCCCATCGCTCACATATTTCACTAACATCGATTCCCAAGAAGTCGGTCACGTGAACATTAGCACTCGTCCCTCCCCGTTGTATCTAGCAATAGCACAAAAACTCTCCATAATTTAATCGGAAGAGCTAAAATTGAATACACCAAATGAGAAGAAGAAAAAAAGAAGAAGAAGAAGAAGAAGAAGAAGAAGAAGAAGAACAAGAACAAGAACAAGAAGAACAAGATATGAGCCTTCTAAACTTTGTTTGAGAAAAAGCAAGCAGGAGGCAAAAAAAAAATTGAAAAACTATGCATAAAGAAAGTTATGATTGGGCGCCATTTTTCCCACCTTTTGCAAGGGCAAAAAAGGAATTTCATATCGTGGACCCACTTCAACTTACCGGCGGGGGGTTAAAAGGAATGTAAAATATAACGGAGGGCTGTCCGGGGTGTGTAAAAGTTGGAGGGGGTTTTTGGGAAGTTTTGAAAATTACAAGGGGTGAACAGTAATTTTCCCTAATAATAATAATAATAAAAGTTAAATAGAGAAAGACATGCACAAATTAAACCAAGTAGATCAAGAAAATTTTGGACATTACAAATTAAGACAAGGTAAATCTATATATGTACGTAAGTGTAAATTCATTGAGATCAAATATGTATATAATTAATTGTTTGGATAATATGGTGCTGTTGAGGTTGGTGCCTCTCAAAACATACGTTCAAATTGATTCATGGTTAGGCTGGCCGGTTAGGCATGAGTCAGGGTATCTAGAGGAATGAAAATCAAGTTAGTTATATGTTTGGTAAAATCTCAATTAAGTCTTGATTTTGTGATGTGGAGTTCTAATTAACTAAACAATATTAACATTAGTTTGGACTTTAATTGTAAGCCTAGCCTAGTAATGCTTTATTTCTCAATCTCATTTGACAAATTTAGCCAATTAATCTTTACTTAATCCAACACTCTCCCTTAACTTCTTCACTTCTTGTATTGTACATGCATGTACTTCCCTGCATGCCCAATGACTATAATTTTCCTCTATAAATATATGTTCATCTTGCCGATAGATATGTCTGCATTCCATCAAAGAGATCGAGACATAAATATAGGAAGATATATATATATATATATATATATATGGAGTATTGGAAGCAGGGGTACATGGATATGATGCTAGTTCCCATGGGAATTGTATGCTCAGTCTTGTACCATGGATGGCTATGGCACAAGGTTAGATCACAACCATTTCAAACCATCATTGGCATCAATTCAGCTGCAAGAAGGCAATGGGCTCTTTCTATCATCAAGGTATATATATATATACATTAACTTTTTATAAATTAATATAAGTACTTATCATGCGCGTGAATGCAATTAATTAATATGCTATATGTAAGGTTTGTAAAATTCCTTTTTTCTTCATCTTTGACTTTGACTGTGCTTGTTTGGGAGCCCACAACTTTTCTTAATCCCTTGATTAGCGGATCTGGTCGGGAGTTACTCGTTTGCTCAATTATTGAGTTGTTAAGTGGCGAGTGAGTGTGTGTGTGCTTCTTGAATAAACTCCTTCTTCTTCATCTTGTTCGGCAGCCCAAACCTTGGTTTTCTTGGCTAAGGAGTTTATTTGTGAAGAGGGGATTGGTTGCATCACCTTGAACTCTTAGGCTGCTAGAGAATCGGAGTTTTACCGGACTTATTTCTTCTCCAAGATTCAAGGTTTTCATCCTTATTATGGTTCTCTTTGGCTGGTTATTATTGGTTATATTATAGCTTGTAAATGAATCTTTTGTTTTTTTGCAAGTGTGATTGTGCTTGCATGTAGTATCTTGGTTGCTTGAATCTTATGATGGTTAAAAGCTTTAATTGGGTTTTTTTAGTTGATGTTACATGTATATACATATTTATGAAAAGCATGCATACATTTCAGATTTTTTAAATCATGTTGTATTGGAATTATAAGCCTGTAAGCATGAGATTTTTTAGAAGTGTGCTAAGAGCTTAATAATTTTAAGATCTGATTTTTCTAAAAATTTTTCCACACTTTTAATTGCTTTTATCATGTTCTTATTTTTTTATATCATCATGACTTCTGGATTTAGTTTTTACATACAACTGTGTAAGCATGTTTGGTTTAGTGGATAATGAATTTCTTTAGAATGCATTATCTGTATATTTTTTTCTTGCTATTAATTTATTTGAAACCAAAGAATTTCTTTAGTTTAGTTATGATATTTTATATGCATCATGTAAACTTGGACCTGTAAACTAACATTCATGCTCTAAATTATTTTAGAGATACGTTTTCATGTTAATAAACTTGAAAGTGTGAGTGTGCAGCCATGTTATAAGTTAATTGTTATTTATTAACATTTTGTTATATAAGCATGGTATTGTCTTTAATCATTCATGTTATTGTTATTTTCATGTGAATACTTTTATACTCATGGTTGTTCTGATCATGGCTTGAAATATGGTTATTATTTATCCCTTGGTGATTAGGAGATTGTTGTTTAATTCCTATTATGTAAAGTTTGGGCAATAGTTAAGTTAGGCCCAGCCCGAGAATTATTCCTGAGTGTAGTTTATTTTGTTGGGTTAGATTATTGTAGCGAGTCTTAGCTCGCGGGACTTGGTGAACCCAACTTGGTAGCTCGGAGCCAGGTAGGCTCTCGCACTGTATAATTCCGTATTTCTGGCAATAATTATTATTTAATTATTGCATTGTTTAATAATTTTATTTATTTATTTATTTATTTGCGTGGTATTTATGTTTATTTATTTATTTTCTTATTTGTATTATTTATTCAGTAATTCCTCTATTTGTATTCCGTATTTTCTGCGGTTTTTAGTACATCTCCATTTCTGGCTCGCCCAGCTAGGAGGAGTAAGTCCTAGCCATGTGCACATGTTTTCTGTAGTAGCGCTACCCCCCGATCGCGGGTCAAGATCCGGCTACGCGTCATGATATTCCGCTCGCTCGCTCGCTCCGACTTCATAGTCGAAGATCCACACTGCGGTCGTTGATTTCGCTATTAGCCGTGGAGATGTATTTCGCGTATTTTTTTCGTGTTTTTTTGGATTATTCCAAGATTCTCGCGTATTTTTCTCGTATTCGCTTTGAAGCATGAACTATTATTCGCAATATCCGCTATACATGTTGTTTATCCGCGATCCCACTCGGGCCCTTGTGGCTCATGCACTCTATGTATTCTGCTCGCAGGAGAAGATCAAGTTTAGGTCCGGGAGGGTGTCGGAGAGTCGTATTGTCTCGCAAGTATCGAGATCTCGTTATTACCGCTTGAGAGTGTAAGACTTGTTTTCTCGATCGTATTTGTACTATGCAAACCGCTGGATCAGTATTTGTATTCAGTAGGGGTCGCTAAAGTCCCGCACTTGTAGTATGTCGTCCAAGACCCTATTTGTGCTTTTATGTTCTATTCATATTTGCTTGTTAGGGTTGACTCTGACCAGGTTTTTAGCTGAGGCCTTGCACCCAGTGGGGCCCAGTCCCATTGGATGCGGCCGATCTGTCCGCGGGCCCGGCTGTGGGGCTGGGACGTGACAGAATGAAGTGGTATCAGAGCAATTGTTAGATGTCACCCTACTGATTTAAATTCTGTCAATCTTTGAGTGTTCTTTCTGAGAGTGGGTCTGGGTAGTGTAACCTGTTCTAAAGCGTCGTCTGTCTTTTAAACTGCAGGAGTATGCTTAGGGGTAGAGGGCGACCTCGCAGAGGGCCTGCAAGCCCACCCCCGGAACCCATGCAGGAAGAACAAGAGGCTCCTTATCAGTCAGATGAGGAAGTGCAGCAAGAGGGGGAACCAGACCCTGTTTCCATGACCGGCATCATGAGGGAGGTGATGTTGTTGTTGCGTGCTCGCGCCAGAAGATATTTCGTGAGGTGGTCGAGACTTCACCGACCGAGTTTGAACGATGTGCACCACCACGAGCCTCGGGGCTACTCGATCCGACAAGAGTCGACTATTGGATTAGCCGGATGGAGAGGACCTTCCGATCTATACAATGCCCGACTGTGGACAAGGTCGTTGGCCACTATCATGTTACGAGACATGCAGCTACTGGTGGTATGAGAACGAACTACGCCTCAAAGGGGAGAGTTCTTTCAGGGACTTTGGAAGCAATTCAAGGAAGCTTTCAACACCAAGTATTTTTCCGATGAGCCAACGAGCACGTATGGAAAAGGCAATTCTCGAATCAAAACAGGATCCTTGAGTGTCGGAGATTATGAGTCCGAGTTCGACAGTGCTATCGCAGCTTGCTTTCGACCTTAGTGTCGATGAGAGCACCGGATCTAGGCGTTTCATAGATGGCTTGAGGGCCCACATCAGGCGGGCCATCGCACCATTCCCCGGACAAGACGATATTGAGATTGTCGATATTGCTAAGAACCCGGAGATCATCCGGAAGGAGACGCAGGATCGGGGCGAGACATGAGCACCCGCTGCACCACTCATAACCCCCGAAGAGTCAATCTTCCCGGGAGTAGCTCAGGGAATACTAGAGGAGAGTACCGATCACGACCTGCATGCCAGCACCCCCCCGTGCTCATCATCGTTCCGGTGGCGGAGGATCTTCCCTAGCAGCGTGGCTCGGGACGCTCAGTGTCCCACATGTGGAGGACGCCATACCCGTGCAGAGTGCTCAGGCAGCGCAGAGCATGTTATCGGTGTGGCAAGAGGGGACCACTTTATTGCTCAGGTCCGCAGAGTCCGCCTTGGCCTCGTGGGAGGTGACAGACTCGTAGTGCACCCTGCCGAGCGCACCCCTGCATCGCCCCGACGGTCACGACACACGGGCGCCTCGAGCCGATCCCAGCAGAGTACCTCGAGGGTAGGAGGGGAAGGCGCCTACGATGCATCAGATCTTCTTCCTATTCCCGACCACCGTACCGTGGTACACCGCTACTCGTGGGCGAGTATTTGCTTTGACACGGGAGGACGCTGAGGCATCCCACGACGTTGTTGCAGGTATTATTTCAGTGCATTCCTGCTATGCTTGTGCATTGTTTGATCCTGGTGCTACACATCTCGCTTTGTGTCATCTTCGCTTGCTCGCAAGAATTCTCTCGTATGTTGTGGATTTGTTGCATCATCGTCGTGTTGCCACTCCAGCTTGGCGGTAAGAACCGAGTAATCGTTAGCACCACTGCTCGTTGTCATTGAAGGGCGCGAACTTTTCGCTGATTTACATCTTATGGAGCTGCGAGACTACGATGTCATTCTCGGCATGGACCGGGTCGCCTTCGGTGTTCGCTGTAGTGGATTGTCGCAGAAAGAAGGTTCACTTCTGTTTTCCTGACCAGGAAGATTTCACCTTCAGTGGCAGTAAGGGGTACACCCTAGTTCGAGAGATCTCTTCTTTGCAAGCTCGTGGTCGATCGAGAGTGGTTGCGCTGGCTTTTCCCGGCTTCGCCTCTGAGGTTACTCGCACCGGATGCACGTGAGCGCACGCACTGCTGCCGTCACGAGTTCCCTTGATGTTTTCCCTGAGGATCTTCCCGGGTTACCTCCTACGAGAGAGGTAGAGTTTGCCATTGATCTGGCTCCAGGCACAGATCCTTTATCCAAAGCACCGTACCGGATGGCACCCACTGAACTGAAGGAACTGAAGAAGCAACTGGAGGAACTGTTGGAGAAAGGGTTTATTCGACCGAGCATGTCACCTTGGGGAGCTCCAGTGCTATTTGTCAAAAAGAAGGATGGATCTTTGAGATTGTGCATCGACTACCGTGAGTTAAACAAGGTGACGGTTAAGAATAAGTATCCTTTGCCGAGGATCGATGATCTCTTGGACCAGTTGCAGGGAGCTCAAGTCTTCTCCAAGATTGATCTGCGATCTGGATATCATCAGGTTCGAATCAAGGGTGAGGATATCCCGAAGAGTGCTTTCCGTACCCGGTATGGTCACTATGAGTTTCTGGTGATGCCGTTTGGTCTGACGAATGCCCCAGCAGTGTTCATGGATTTGATGAACCGGGTATTCCGGCGCTACTTGGATCGATTTGTAGTTGTCTTCATTGATGACATTCTGATATACTCACGAAGCAAGCAACTGCACGCGAAGCACTTGACAATAGTACTAGAGACCTTGAGACAACATGAGTTGTATGCCAAATTTTCCAAGTGTGACTTCTGGCTTGATTGTGTGGCTTTCTTGGGGCATGTCATCAGCAAGGATGGAGTTTCTGTGGATCCCAAGAAGGTGGAAGCAGTCGTGGACTGGAAGAGACCGAGTACAGTTAGAGAGATTCGGAGCTTTCTTGGCTTAGCTGGCTACTACCGAAGGTTTGTACAAGACTTCTCTCGACTAGCAGCACCGTTGACGAGACTGACCCGAAAGGGTGCGCGTTTTACCTGGACTGAAGCTTGTGAGCAGAGTTTCCTGGAGTTGAAGCGTAGGCTCATATCTGCACCAATTCTTGCCTTGCCAGAAAGTGGTTGTGGATATGTGATCTACAGTGATGCTTGTGGGACAGGTTTGGGGTGTGTTCTGATGCAGAATGGTAGAGTCATTGCTTATGCTTCAAGGCAATTGAAACCTCATGAGGAGAATTACCCTACCCATGATCTGGAGTTGGCAGCAGTTGTTTTTGCACTGAAGATCTGGAGGCATTTTCTGTATGGAGAGCCCTGTGAAGTGTACACAGACCATAAGAGTCTAAAGTACATCTTTACTCAGAAAGAGTTGAACATGAGGCAAAGGCGGTGGCTGGAGCTGATCAAGGACTATGACCTCAGTGTTCACTATCATCCAGGCAAAGCCAATGTGGTGGCTGATGCACTAAGCAGGAAGTACAATTATGGAACCGCCGCAGATTTGACTGAGCAGAAACCACTTCTGGAGGAGATGAGAAGGTTTGAGTTGGAGATTGTTCCGCCAAGCTCTGAGATTAGTCTGGCCAACATGCACATTCGACCGAATTTGTTGCAGAGGATTAAAGAGGCTCAGATGCAGGACCCCAAATTGCAAGAGTTATGTGCTAAACTTCAGGAAGGAGAGTTGTCTCAGTTCCGAGTGCATGAGGATGGTACTATCAGATTTGGAGATCGAATTTGCGTCCCTGATGATCCTGATTTGAAGAGAGATATTCTGGAGGAAGCCCATTATTCAAGCTATACGATCCACCCTGGAGGTACAAAGATGTATAGGGGACTCAAGGAACATTTCTGGTGGAACAACATGAAGCGAGAGATAGCTACTTTTGTTGCCCACTGTCTTACTTGCCAGCAGGTTAAAGCAGAGCATCAGAGACCGGCAGGTTACCTTCAGCCGTTACCGATACCAGAGTGGAAGTGGGAGCACATCACGATGGACTTTGTGACAGGTTTGCCCCGTACTCGGCGGAAGTATGAGTCTGTGTGGGTGATTGTAGATCGCCTAACTAAGTCAGCGCACTTTTTGCCTTTGAAACCTGGTTTGGGTCTTGAAAAGCTAGCCGAGTTGTACCTTGGAGAGATTGTTCGACTGCACGGGATTCCTGTGTCTATCACATCTGATCGTGATTCGAGATTCATCTCAAGATTTTGGAGGAGTCTACAGTCAGCTTTGGGTACCAGATTGACTTTCAGTACAGCATTTCATCCACAGACGGATGGCCAGTCTGAGAGGACTATTCAGATTCTGGAGGACATGCTTCGGGCATGTGCCCTCGATTTTTCTGATTCGTGGGACCGCTTATCCGCCTTTGGCGGAGTTTGCTAACAACAGCGGGCTCGAGCGTAGTATTCAGATGGCACCGTATGAGGCTCTTTACGGGCGGAAGTGTCGATCTCCTGTATGTTGGAGCGATGTGGGAGAACGGAAGCTGTTGGGTCCAGAATTGTTGCAAATTGCAGAAGAGAAAGTGAAACCGATCGTGGAACGATTGAAGACCGCTCCGTAGCCGACGTAAGAGTTATGCGCATAAGCGTCGCCGACATAGAGTTCCAGATGGGCGATTCAGTCTTCTTGAGGATATCTCCAATGAAGGGTGTTGTGAGATTTGGAAAACGTGGGAAGCTCAACCCGCGTTATATCGGACCTTTTGAGATTGTGGAGCGAGTCAGTCGCCGCCATCGGTTGGCCCTACCATCGATCTAGCTCGAGTCCACAATGTCTTTCATGTCTCTATGCTGAGGAAGTATCTGTCAGATCCATCGCACGTCATTCAGCATGAACCAGTGGAGCTTCAGAAGAACCTGTCTTATGTGGAGCAACCAGCGGAGTTTCTGGCCTACAAAGAGCAACAGCGAGGGAACCGAGTGATTCCATTAATCCAGGTCAGATGGAGTAACCACTCGAAGGATGAAGCTACTTGGGAGCGAGAGGCCGACTTGAGAGATCATTATCCCGAGTTGTTCCCCGACTCTTGATGCGAGTTTAGAGGACTAAACTCTTTTCAAGGGGGGAAGATTGTAAGGTTTGTAAAATTCCTTTTTTCTTCATCTTTGACTTTGACTGTGCTTGTTTGGGAGCCCACAACTTTTCTTAATCCCTTGATTAGCGGATCTGGTCGGGGTTACTGTTTGCTCAATTATTGAGTTGTTAAGTCTGGGCAGTGAGTGTGTGTGTAGCTTCTTGAATAAACTCCTTCTTCTTCATCTTGTTCAGCGACCCAAACCTTGGTTTTTCTTGGCTAAGGAGTTTATTTGTGAAGAGGGATTGGTTGCATCACCTTGAACTCTTAGGGTCGCTAGAGAATCGGAGTTTTACTGGGACTTATTTCTTCTCCAAGATTCAAGGTTTTCATCCTTATTATGGTTCTCTTTGGTCGGGTTATTATTGGTTATATTATAGCTTGTAAATGAATCTTTTGTTTTTTTGCAAGTGTGATTGTGCTCGCATGTAGTATCTTGGTTGCTTGAATCTTATGATGGTTAAAAGCTTTAATTGGGTTTTTTTAGTTGATGTTACATGTATATACATATTTATGAAAGCATGCATACATTTTCAGATTTTTTTAAATCATGTTGTATTGGAATTATAAGCCTCGTAAGCATGAGATTTTTTTAGAAGTGTGCTAAGAGCTTAATAATTTTAAGATCTGATTTTTCTAAAAATTTTCCACACTTTAATTGCTTTATCATGTTCTTATTTTTATATCATCATGACTTCGGATTTAGTTTTTTTACATACAACCTGTGTAAGCATGTTTGGTTTAGTGGATAATGAATTTCTTTAGAATGCATTATCTCAGTATATTTTTTCTTGCTATTAATTTATATGAAACCAAAGAATTTCTTTAGTTTAGTTATGATATTTTTATATGCATCATGTAAACTTGGACCTGTAAACTAACATTCATGCTCTAAATTATTTTAGAGATACGTTTTCATGTTAATAAACTTGAAAGTGTGAGTGTGCAGACCATGTTATAAGTTAATTGTTATTTATTAACATTTTTGTTATATAAGCATGGTATTGTCTTTAATCATTCATGTTATTGTTATTTTTCATGTGAATACTTTTTATACTCATGGTTGTTCGATCATGGCTTGAAATATGGTTATTATTTATCCCTTGGTGATTAGGAGATTGTTGTTTAATTCCTATTATGTAAAGTTTGGGCAATAGTTAAGTTAGGCCCAGATCGAGAATTATTCCCTGAGTGTAGTTTATTTTTGTTGGGTTAGATTATTGTAGCGAGTCTTAGCTCGCGGGACTTGGTGAACCCAACTTGGTAGCTCGGAGCCAGGTAGGCTCTCGCACTGTATAATTCCGTATTTCTGGCAATAATTATTATTTAATTATTGCATTGTTTAATAATTTTATTTATTTATTTATTTATTTGCGTGGTATTTATGTTTATTTATTTATTTTCTTATTTGTATTATTTATTCAGTAATTCCTCTATTTGTATTCCAGTATTTTTCTGCGGTTTTTAGTACATCTCCATTTCTGCTCGCCCAGACTAGGGAGGAGTAAGTCCCTAGCCATGTGCACATGTTTTTCGTAGTAGCGCTACCCCCGATCGCGGTCGAAGATCCCGGCTACTACTGCTGATATTCGTTACTCGCTTGCTCGTTCCGACTTCATAGTCGAAGATCCGACCTCGTCTTTGTTGATTTGCTATTAGCCGAGGGAGATGTATTTGCGTATTTTTTCGTGTTTTTGGATTATTCCAGTATTCTGCGTATTTTCTGTATTCTGTTTGAAGCATGAACTATTATTCTGCAATATCTGCTATACATGTTGTTTATCTGCGATCCTACTGGGCCCTTGTGGCTCATGCACTCTATGTATTCTGTTTTCGCAGGAGAAGATCAAGTTTAGGTCTGGGGAGGGTGTCAGAGAGTCGTATTGTCTGCGTTATCAGTATCTTGTTATTACCTGCTTGAGAGTGTAAGACTTGTTTTCTGACTGTATTTGTACTATGCAAACTGTTGGATTGTATTTGTATTCTGTAGGGCTGCTAAAGCCCGTACTTGTAGTATGTCAGTTTTCAGTACCCTATTTGTGCTTTTATGTTCTATTCATATTTGCTTGTTAGGGTTGACTCTGACCAGGTTTTTAGCTGAGGCCTTGCACCCAGTGGGGCCCAGTCCCATTGGATGCGGCCGATCTGTCCGCGGGCCCGGCTGTGGGGCTGGGACGTGACACTATATATATATATATATATGTTTGTGTATAATATATATATATATATAGGATAATGAGAAGAATAACATATTGGCTGTGCAAACTTTAAGGAATGCCATCATGGGATCAACGCTAATGGCAACCACATCCATCCTCTTTTGCTCCGGCTTGGCAGCCATCATCAGCAGCACATATTCCGTCAAGAAAGCGGTCGATGACATCGTCTTTGGCGCTCATGGAGAGCTGATGATGGCCCTCAAATATGTGATGATACTCATCATCTTCCTGTTGGCATTCCTGTTCTATACTCTCTCTATTAGGCTCATCAACCAAGTTAACTTCCTCATAAACATTCCAGTGACCTTCCTCGATGATGTCGGTGTGTCGCCGGAGATGCAGGAGTGGTACATCTTAGACATGATGGACAGAGGGTTTGTTTTGAGCACACTGGGGAATAGGCTCTTCTACACTGCTGTCCCTCTTCTCTTGTGGATCTTTGGTCCACTCTTGGTGTTCTTGTGTTCTATCTCCATGGTTTTTATTCTCTACAAGCTTGACATTGTTCCTGGGGAACCAACTGGAAAATTAAGAGCTGTTGACGTCGTAGGAGATGAACAAATAATTAGCTGCAGTAATCACGTACGTGTAGTAGTACTATGATAAAATTAATTATATATATATATATATATATTTATAATTAACCATGCATATATATATATATATATATATATGCATGAACGCATGGTTAATAATTAGCTAGTGCAATTAATGTTTGCGTGCTGTGTTTTAATTATGTTCAACGACCAGAGGAATTCACATGTAAATTAAGAAGTTTTTAATTCTGACATGCAATTAGCCATGCATACACAGAATATATATATACTGCAACTGCAATCAAACTCAAGTTCAAAGATATATAACATTTACTGTTGTAATTTCTTAATTACTGAAGGCCATGCATGCAATGCATAATTGCATATTAATATATACTATCTAGCTAGCGAGTCTTGCATGGTGGTACGTGTTCGATTCATTACAACTTTTGTAATTTTTTTTTATTTTTAATAAAATAGATAAATTATTAATTTATTAAAAAAAAAAACAGGTATAGACAGAAACAGGGTACTTTATTTTTTTCAAAATTATGTAATGCAGTACTGGGCTGCTTGAACAAGCACTAACTAATTGAGGGGTTCATTCCAACAGTCAGCTAGAATTTTTGACCACAAAAATACATATTTCTTAAATGTAAATATGAATTAATATAAATAATTAATACCTCAACCAATCCACTTCACCAAAAAAAAAATCAGGGAATTCAATATATATATATTTATATATAAATTTAAAAAATTAAATCAATGTAATGTTTGCTTTTATTGCAAGTGAAAGAGAAAGCATATCAGAGAGAGAAAAAAAAAAAAGAAAAGAAAATGATTTGGTGTAAGGACACGTGGCATAAATCCATTGGCAAGCTTTCGCCATCTTTGCAGCTGGCCATCACAGCGACAGCTTGGAAATACAACTTTTTGATTTGGTGCATCCTATTATTTACGTGACGTGCCGGTGCCACCTCATTTGTGCGATCCAGTGTCCTGCGGGGATAACTAAACCTATCGTGCTCCACTCCTCGTATAAAAGCCCCGAAATCTCAGAGATCCCCGGCGGCGATCGACGAGCTCTTTCTTTCTCTGGTGAAGAAGAAGGAGAAGAATGCGGGTTTCTTCATGGCCATCAACAGTGGAGGTAACTAATCGTTGATCCAAAACTCCATCTTGATCTTGTTGTAATGTTATTTACTTGTGATTAATACTTGTTTTATGATCAATGAGCGTATTATATATGATGCTTCTTCAAATTTTTGGTTTTAGAAAAGTAGGTAAAAAATGGTAAATCGGGCGTATGACTTGTTGTTTTTTGCTGAGTTTCGTGTCTTTAATGGTGATTTGATTGATTTCGTTTATAGTTCTGTGGTGATTTTGTTGGAGTGATACGGTGTGTTGTGTGGGATTGCCAGGTAAATGCTGTGAAAGAGAGGGTAGTCCAAATGAGTGGAGGAAACATTGGCGATGTGAGGATTGTTGTCTCTCCATACAGAATTTGCCCACTGGGAGCCCACATTGATCACCAGGTTTCAAAGTGTCACTTGCCATATTGTTTTTATTTATTTATTTATTTACTTACTTTGTTCTGTTTATTCTAATTTGGCGTGTGCAGATGAGATTTTGAGTGTACATTTTCCATTGGAGTGTGATTCCCCTTGCTTTCCATAACCAAATAAATGTTCTATGTAGTTTTGAAAAACTCTGTTTTGTTTACTTTGTGTGTGTTCACCATTTTCAGTCTAAGTTGCATTTATGTAACTCCGATGCTATCATCATGTTTTATAATTAATCACCAACAATTTTAAGGCTCTGGTAAATATTTATTTATTTATTTTTCCTGGTGAGATTTGTCATTACTGTAGCTATATCGGTATCATGTCATTGCTGCAGTGCCCTCCAATTTTGAGAGTAGTCAGTTGATCCCTGCACAATGTCCATTATCTACAAGTGGCATCTTCTGTTTTATCTTATTTAGTGCAATGCTTTTTCATGATTATTGGTCAAATCTAGTAGACGTAAGAATCTTCTCTCCTGTCTGTCTAGAATCACAAGCATCAAGCGCCTCCTTAATTTCTTCAATTTGTTACAGGGTGGGATTGTTTCAGCTATGACTATCAACAAGGGGATAATTCTTGGCTTTATTCCTTCTGATGATGGTCAGATTATTTTGCAGTCTGGTCAGTTTGATGGAGATGTGAGATTCAAGTAAGATGTTTTTTACTACAACTCTAAGGATGATCAACTTATTGAAAAGACATATACAGATGTGGAGAATGGGTTAACAAACCATGAGAACCAACTAATAAAAATGAAATAATTTGCAACTTATTATCTCATTGAACCAAATCATCAACCATAAAGAAAAAAATTTTAATTGTGCCATCTTTATAGCATCATATTGTGATGTGTTTTAACCAAATCATCAACCATAAAAAAAATAATTTAATTGTGCCATCTTTTGTATTGGGAATTGCAGAGTTGATGTTTCACAACTACCAAGGAGTTCAACAGCTGCCCAAGAGAATGGTGCATCTAAAAGTTGCAACAAAGAGTTGGATTGGGGGTGTTATGCTAGAGGTGCTGTTTATGCATTGCAAAGGAGAGGGTTTCACCTAGACAAGGTTTGACAAGATATTTTATTGCTGTTTTTGTATCTGAGCTACAATTATCATCTCCTTTAAGGCACTTGTGTATGTGTTTCCTTTTGTTTTTGCTATGTTCCAAGAGAAGTGATTGGTAGACTCATTGGGGTAAGTAAGATTAAAGTTGGTTATACCATAATAGTTTGTTGCTGCTGTCATTCTGCAATTAAAAACTATAGCATATCAATGTTGAGCATTGAGCATTGGGCCAAACACATCTTGCTCAGCATCTAAGAATAGGCACAAGGAAGGCTTAGAATTGTTGAAACAAAGCAGATGGATTTATTAAAACTGAAATAACTCCACTTACCGTTGAATGCAGTTTGTCTATGAGGCATTGAAGACCATATATTAGACTTCACACTATTTTATGAAATCTAGTGAGTCCCATATATTGAGAGCCGGTATTTGCAGGCTTAATTTACATCACTTCATTTAGCAAATTCAGAATACGTTGGTGCAAACTTCTATAACAATATTCTATTTGAAAGCAATTAAAAATGCTTTTTATTTTGTGGTTATTCATATCTTATAAATACAATTAAATGCATCCACATTAAAAAAAAATGGTTTTCTTTTCTTACAGTTTTTATCATGGAAGAAACGCCTATTCCTACCCATCTTTAATTCTTTTTACTGTAAATGTTACAGGGTATTATTGGGTTCATTTGTGGCTCAGATGGGCTTGATAGTTCTGGGCTTAGCTCTTCTGCAGCTGTAAGTTTATCTTCATATACATCGCACTAAAGATTCATTGGAACCTATTAAAAAGAATTTAAAAATATTGTCTCAAAGAAGCAATTCTCTTCTTTATATACTGATTTATTTACTAGAATTTTTTAATCGATAAGTATGGACCTATCTTTTGGTCTACTATGAAGGATCTGTGAAGCTTATTTATCTACTTATTTATTTATTTTTGTTGCCTTGGCCTCTAAGATTCTCTTGCATCATTTTTTTGTTTATGAATGATAAGTGATCACTCAGATATGAATTGAGTGTGTGTATCTAGAAGTTTAAAGAAAGAACAATAGAAATCAAATTATGTATAGCTTTTCCCTTTATTGTTGCATACTTGCATGCTTATGAATAATATCTGGAATTGATTCTGTCTAACTTCTTGATGAACAGGTTGGGGTTGCTTACCTTTTGGCTTTAGAAAATGCAAACAGTCTAATTGTATCCCAAACAGATAATATTGAGCTGGACAGGTAATATTTTCAGAAGTATTAACAATCATGTACAACTTGATGGAACTGTTGTTTGTACTAGTTCAGTACATTCTGGCCATTTAATGCTTTTCCATGCTTGTTTCTGCTATACCTGAATGACACTGAGCACATTTTATGGCTATGGTTTCTGACTGGTTTCTTTTGATACTTGACTTTCCAATACACCTTCTTGCTGTTTAAAATTTAAACATAAGCTTGGCTAACGTACATTAGAACCACTTTTTTTTTGGGTCCGAGATTATTATTGTGTAGCCATTGGTGCATATGTTGCAAACAGATTGAATTCCAATGTTGTCACTTTATATCTTGAAGAAAATTTTACCATAAAGTTTCTTTCTTGATCTTTTTATAATAGTCAAAATAATGTTCTTTGTCCACTACATTAACCTGTGGCGGCTTTGATAAAATGTTGTTTTATACTGTGTTCTTCTTTTGTCAGCCAGGTAACATCTTAAATTTTGCAAAAATTATATGATATGACTTTCACTTCTGTGGGACGTTATCTAGAAGATTCAGCTGGTAGTAAATAGATCCTTGATCTCACAATATAATTCTGTCATTCATGTGTATGCGAACAAACTTGGTCACATGCATGTATTTTCTACTATTTAGGTTACCGTGGTTAAGCTTAATGCTCTCTCTGTTACTTGAGGTTTTTCACTTTCAATTGCACAGAATAAAGCCTCTTTATTTGCAGAAGGTACACATTTTCATGCTTACGGTATGAAGACTTTTTGTTCATGCAGACTGATTGAAAACGAATACTTGGGTCTGAGAAATGGTATTCTTGATCAGTCAGCGGTACTGCTTTCTAAATACGGTTGTCTCATGCGCATGAACTGCAAGGTGAGCTCCCCATCTGCAAGGCGAGATTGCCATTTCAGTTCTTATGTGTGGCAGTGGTATAGTCTGTAATCCTAAAAATCCGATTGGGCCACACTTCTACATCATACAGCATGTATAAGAAAGCCAACAATTTATGTTCTAACTCCAAACCTATATTGATGTTTTTTGAAATAAAGGCATTCACACGCAGCAAAACCATCTGTTCTTTTAACTTAGGCGGTGCCTTTCTCATTCATTTATATTGTAGTCCCGCAAGATATCCAAAATGCTATATTTGAGCCATGTTAGTGGCAGTGGTGATGGATCCATGAGAGAAAAATGGCCATTAATGACTATTTAAGCGTTTATTACTTGACCAAGTGTTAGCTGCCACTGCATGCAAGAAAAGTTTCTTGACTTAATTTGATGTTATAACACTTTGTTGATTGTGAGAATTGCTAAATTTTGTTTGCATAGACGAAGGAACACAACCTTGTGCGCCTTTTCGAGATGGAAGGAAACCAACGATTAAATGGTCACGGAGCCTACAAGATTTTATTGGCATTTTCAGGGTTGAAGCATGCTTTAGCAAATAACCCTGGATATAATTCTCGAGTTTCTGAATGCCAAGAGGCCGCTCGACTTCTTTTATGGTAACATTCTTTGCTTTTGTCACAGGACAATAGAGTATTTAACTTAGAGAATGCATTAAGTAGATAATTTCATCTCACAAACTTATCGACTAAGCCTGGATTAACAAACAAACTTATCGACTCAATTTCATAATTTTATCTAACAAACTTGATGTTAGTGTGATCAGTGCTCCCCTTATTGGATGGTGAACTACTGCATATTATTACTTGTCTATTTTTATTTATTTTGACAATTCATGTAGCTTGCAATGTGTTCTCCTTGTGTTTCATTCAGTGCTTCAGGTGATGAGGATGTTGAACCTCTTCTTTGCAATGGTAATCAAGAAAATTTTTAACTTAACTTTTTAAGAAATGCTTTGTAATTGTCAATCTGACCACTTCTATTATCATCTTGGCAGTTGATCCAAGCACATATGAAGCTCATAAGGTAGGTGTTCTATCATGCTTCATTATGCTCATCCCATGGCTAGTGGTAGCATCTTTAAGATTATGCTACATTTTGATAATTGGCGAGCTCCAATTCTGTGTGCATTGCATCTCCATTGGATTTCATATATTGTTTTTTTGTATCATCATTCTGATTCTCTTACTTCTTTCATTTAAAATAACTTGTGCATTATGTTTCTGAATCTAGATGTGTGAAAGTATAAAAACCGCTGAAGATAATCTGTCTCTTTAGCATAAAATGATCAGAGGATCATCATATTATCTACTTCTTATTCTTATTTCCTCTGGTTTCAGGGTGGATTAGAGCCAAATCTAGCAAAAAGAGCAAAGCATTACTTCACAGAAAATTTTCGGGTTAAGGAAGGTACACAACTATATTTCAACTTTGATTTTATGATATTATTCCTTGATTGGGTTCACATTTAAACTTGGATTTTTTGCCTTTTCTTAGGACTAAAAGCATGGGCATCTGGGGAACTTGAAACTTTTGGAAAGCTCATATCTGCTTCCGGCCTCAGTTCCATAGAGAATTATGAATGTGGTAATCTTTTGTTTATAGTAGTTTCTATCACCCATCATCTATGTTTCAATTCCATCTCCTGAAGTAGTGAATCAATGTGTCATCCCACTGAAATTGTTCTTTAAGAAGCAAGCATTGTCTGTTTGTTTGTTATTCTCAGGCTGTGAGCCAATGATACAACTGTACCAAATCCTCGTAAGGGCTCCCGGAGTTTATGGAGCACGCTTCAGTGGAGCTGGATTTAGAGGCTGCTGCCTAGCATTGGTGGATGCTGATCGTGCCGAGGAAGCAGCATCTTTTGTGAAACTTGAATACCCAAAAGTTCAGCCCAAGCTAGCGAACCAGCTTAAACAAGACAAGATTGTATTGATTTGTGAAGCTGGAGATTGTGCCCAGATATTGTGATTCCTCTCAAAGCCCTTCATTTGAGGAAGGAAGCCTCATGATTTAGTGCATTTTGTAATCTCAATTCCTTATTATTATTATTTTTTATTATTATTTTCTGATCAAATAAATCCACCATTATCAAGGTCAAATTAGGTCACATTGTATTTTATTCCTGTGCTTGATACTCAAGCAAATAGGATTCAGTTGTTGCTGCATTCTTTAAGCAAAAACTTTTTGTCATATGATCAAATAAATCAAATCATGTATGTTTATATGATTCACATTCCAATGATCTGTCAAGTGGGCAATCCATATCTTTCCTGGGCACTCCGAATAAATTCTATTAGCATTTTGCAAGCACCATTACCGACTTGCACATATCACATTCATTCCTCATTGTAAATTTTTTTTTTTTAAAAAAAAATTTTATGGGGGTGGCTATTTATTACGTTGAAAAACCAGTACCACACACGTCCAGTAATATAGTGCGCTATTATCAGCTTGGTACATATTTAGTGGCAAAACTAGCTTTAGTGAGTGCTCATCTTGTTCCGTCTTTCTTTAGCATATCTATCTATCTATCTATCACAAAGGAAATGGCACTTGCAATTTGAAACTTTTTACCAAAAAATAAATAAATAAATAAATATTGAAAGCATATGATTTTGCACTTATGTTTGCAGCATGCAGATTTGTGATTGGTTTTCTCATCAACAAATGTTAGGTTCTTTTATCATATATTTACATACATCCAAAAAATTTCCGCTATTACACATTCATAATATATATATAAATAGCTTGTAGCTAGTTTACATTAATTTCAGCTTAAAAACTCTTTTAACAATGAACTTCTTTGTTTCTCTTCATAAGAGAATTACATCTCTCCACAGAAATCTCTCCATTAATATTTCATTCCTCTGTTACTATATATTTGTCAAACTTCATCCATTTTGGATTCAACTCTTCTACTTCATACTTATTTCCTCAATTGGCTTTCTGTTTCTCAAACTCCTGCCAAACAAACACTCATCTCTTAAGCTAAGCAACTTAGATGTCTTCTTCATGGCTGTCTCTGCCAGCACTGTCTCAAGCATGAGCACCATTGAAATGGAAGTCTTTTCCAATGTCCAACTCTTAGTTCTCACTCTCTTGATGCTACTTGGTGGAGAGGTTTTTGTCTCTATGCTCACTTTACATGTCAATAACAAGTATTTCTTGAAACAATCTCAGAAAACAAACAATATTATTAGTCTCACAACCAATTCAGAGTACTTGAAGTCCAAATACATGAGATATTTACTCCATGTTATCTTGGCTTATTTTATACTGATCCATGCAAGTGGTTATGCAATGATCATTGCTTATGTGAGCTTGATTCCAAGTGCAAGACGAGTGTTGCATGGCAAGGGACTCAATGTGCACACATTCACCATCTTCTCTGTGGTTTCATCCTTCACAAACTGTGGATTCATTCCAACCAATGAGAACATGATTGTTTTCAAGAAATACTCTGGATTTCTCCTCATGATCATCACTCTTGTTCTCACTGGAAACACTCTCTTCCCTGCATGTTTGAGCTTCTTGATTTGGATACTTGAGAGAATCACTAGAAGAGAAGAGTTTGGTTATATTTTGAAGGATAAAACTAATGGGGTTTTCGCTCACTTGTTTCCTGGTTTGCATTCAGTGCTAATGTTAGCTCTAACTGTGGCTGGCTTTATTGTAATACAAATGATACTCTTTTGTTGCATGGAGTGGAGTTCAGAGGGTTTGGAAGGACTGAATGCTTATCAAAAGCTCGTCGGAGCTCTGTTTCAGTCAGTGAATTCCCGACATGCCGGAGAATCCATTGTGGACCTCTCTACCATCTCCCCTGCCATCTTGGTCCTCTATCTAGTGATGATGTGTGTTTATATACAAGTTATATAACCATGTATGCATGGCCATCAATATATATATATATATATATATATATTGAAATTGTTTGTTTGTTGGTTTATTATTTCAGGTATCTTCCTCCATATACATGTTTTCTCCCGGCTGAAAGAGAGGTAGATGGAGAAGATGATGATGCAAATAAAGGAAAATTAAATTTGATTGAGAATTTGATGTTCTCACAAGTAGCCAATCTCTCCATCTTCACCATCATGATCTGCATCACTGAGAGGAAAAGCATCTCTCATGATCCTCTCAACTTCAATGTCCTAAACATAGCCACTGAAATCATCAGGTATGTATATATATATATATATATATATATATAATTAGCAATAATAGCATAACAAATCAGTAACATATTAATGCATGTCTTGGAATGTTAATATGATTTTCATGGTAATTAATGAATTTGAATTCATGATCAGTGCATATGGGAATGTGGGATTCTCCACTGGTTATAGCTGTGAAAGGCAACTGAAACCTGATCCAAATTGTAAGGATTCATGGGTTGGATTCTCAGGCAGATGGAGCACCAAAGGAAAGCTCATCCTCATCTTTATCATGTTCTTTGGCAGGCTCAAGAAGTTCAGCATGCATGCTGGTAAAGCTTGGAAACTTTGCTAATCTTATATACATATACATATGTATAAACTAATGAATGTACTTAAGTTGAGATATTGATGATTTAGTGTCCCTCTGGTGCTTAAAGGGGCAGGTGAATTCAGAGAACAATTAAAGTTAATCAATCACATTTGTCGCATTAATTTGAGATAAATTGTCTTAATTGAGTGAATTTTATTCCATGGATTTATATATGTATACACATATAAGAAATATATTTGCTGGCAGAGATGAATGCAGTAAAATTCAGAAATATGACTAGTTTAATGGCAGTATGGTCTGCATTGGCATGAGAAGAACTAAAAAACCTGCATAATTGAGGCTTGGAATGGTCCACAACTTTAAACAAGTAGCATTATTGATCTTGGAAATATTAAAGTCAGCTCTGTTGTTAGAATAACTGCATTATTGGACACTGCAACATCATAATCAATTCAATCAACTTTGTTAAAAAAAAATTAAAATTATAATCAATCAAATAAAAAGGCAAAAAATAAACCTTTCATCTTAAAAAAAGGCCGATAAATCGGTTTGATTGGAAGGGTTGAAGGAGAAACAAAGGAAGCATTTTGTCAACATGTTATCATTTACATTGTTTTTTTGTTTGTAAGATTGAAAGAGTGGAATTCTAAGGTCAACATCAACAAGCAAACCATTTATGGCTCTTCTCAGAATATGAAGTTTTTAAGAGAGGCAAAGGGAGGACAAAGTCTTAAGAAGATAATTTAAATTCATGTGCTGTGACATGAACTGCAGAAAGTATATATATATATATATATATATATAACAAATGGATATAAATTTAAGGATAAGGCTCTGAACTTACTAATAGTACCTTCTTTTTGTTTTTTAAGTCAGACCTATCATGCTCTTTTCAATTATAATATCAACTTCACAATTCCTAGAATTCAGTTGAAACAAAATAAGGACATGCTAGGTACAATACAAACTCCTTTTTTTTTATTTTTTAATTGTTTGGTGAGTAAATGTGGATGTATCATCATTCAGTAGCATCAGAAAACTACATAAATCAACTAAAAACATAGTGAAAAAAAAAATTCAAGTTTTGTCTCAGTTGTGAAGGACATACTGTGCTTTCCTCCATCCTCTGACTTGCTTTTTCTGCAGTGTTGCACCAAAACAACTCAACGCTAATAAAACAGTTTTCTCACAATTTTTATAGAGCAGAGATGACATCAACTTTTTTATGGAAGTGATAGTCGAAAATCAGGAACTTCGCTAATTGACTACTATTCCATTCTTTTGGTGAATTTTTCAGCTGTTGTTGCTCTTTTTCTTTTCTTTTTTCTTTTTTCCTGCAGATTTGAATGTTTGCAGCACATATAAGATAACAGAAAACTGAATCTGAAGATCAATGTTATAGACAAAGGAGTTATAGTACTCAAATCACTAAAAATAGGATGAAAAAGGACAACGAGTACAAAGTTATAACTGAATATGCCCTCTTTTCATCACATTAAGGAAAAGTATTCTTTGTTTAAGTGTGAGATCCCATGACAAACCAATAGACAAGCAAATGAGCATTAAAAAATAAATGGTCGGCACAAAATTGTCTCCTGTTGGTTGTTCAACATACAACAGCAAATTAAGTAGAGTAACCATAGATTGCAACAACAGCTAAATGCACTGAAGAATTGCTTTTTTTTCCCCCTAATTTTTCCTTAAATTAATGCAATCATTCTACTGAAACCACTATTAAATTTAGTATAACCTTCAACTGAAACATCATATTACTAAAAATAGCATATCAGGTTAATCCATGCCATATTGCGATGCTTCAGCCATAGTCAATGGAGTTACTGCTAAATGTTCCAATTGAAACATTGAAATACTATATAAAGTATCAGACAAATTCATCTATGTCATGCTGCAGAAATAACAAATTAACAGTTCAAAGATTAATCGATCTGTTGATGTGTGCATGCACGCCTAATCACTGTACAAAGTTCTTACATTGTAAACTTGTCTTCATTTTTAATCTAAATCTCTGAATAATATATAAACTTAAACCAAGACCTCTATTCCTATTTATAAATATACATTCAGATCCATTCTCCTTGCACAGTGCAATAACAAGCTATATCTCCATTCTCTGAAGGAATGGCAATCTTCAGTAGTTCATCCATGGCTCGTGTGAAGAATGACGCAGAAAACATTCTTGCGACAAGAACATTTAGCTTCGCCCGCATCGTTAAGTACCTTTGGAGTGTCTTGTCGTTGCTCTATCGTTTTTTTGCCTTTCATGTGAGTCCTTTTTGGATTCAACTATGCTACTTTGTCTCCCTGTGCTTGTTAGGCTCTCTGGCCATGATGACACTGAAACCAAGCAAACCTTCCTTTAGTCCTAGATACGTCGATATGTTGTATATGTCAGCATCGGCATTGACAGTGTCTGGACTCAACAGCGTCGAACTAGAGAACTTCTCAAGCTCCCAAATTGTGGTCTTGACTCTCTTGATGCTCTTGGGAGGTGAAGCTTTCACTTCCATGCTTAGCCTTCTATTCAGGAAGCTCAAATACAATAAACCAGAGAACACTGAATCTCGCATCGATGCCAATGACATCGAACTTGAGCCTAGAGATATTCCCATGAATACAATAACTCATGTTGAAGCTGGCCAAAACATCGCTGTTATTGTTTCTTCAGACAACTCTTCTTCTTCATCTTCTTCCATTGACAAGGACAAGAAGTACAACTCGATACGGTATCTTCTCTTCATAGTTTTCAGTTACATCTTTTTGATTCATGTGAGTGGTTCTATCTTCATTCTACTCTATGTGAGCCTTGTTTCAAGTGCCAGAGATGTGCTGAATGGGAGAGGTATTCCCAAGATCTTGTTCTCCATCTCTGTTACTGTTTCATCCTTTGCTAATGCTGGCCTTATTCCTACTAATGAAAACATGGTCATCTTTAAGAAAAACCCCGGTCTTCTACTCATTATTATCCCCCAAATCCTCGCCGGAAACACGTTGTTTCCCGTATTCCTAAGACTGATCCTCTGGGCATTGAAAAAGATAACAAGAAGAGAACAATTTTCTTACATTATGAGAAACTCTAAAAGAGTTAACTACTCTGGATTAATGTCAAACAAGCTCACTGTTTGCCTTGCTATGACTGTGATCTCGCTCATCGTCGCGCAAGTGACACTCTACTGGGCAATGGATTGGAATTCAGCAGTGTTTGATGGACTGACTTCTTACCAGAAGATCGTCAACGCATTGTTCATGGCAGTGAACTCGAGGCATGCTGGTGAAGGCACTCTTGATCTCTCCATCACTGCTCCTTCTGTTCTTATTCTATTCATCATAGTGATGTGAGTTCCTTACTTAATTTTGCACCACTGCTTCATGATCATTTTATGTATAACTTGGTAGCATTTTACTGTTTTTTACTTTTTTTTTTTCCTTTTCAGGTATCTTCCAGGATCAACTGCATATGTACCTTTTGACTTAAAAGAAGAAGACAAAGAAGAAGAAGAAGAAGTTGACAAGATTTCAGAAAAAGATGAAACAGAGAACAAGAAGAGAAAAAGAATGAGTACAAGAAAATCATTTGTGCATAAATATGTGTTTTCACATATCACATGCCTTGCAATATTTGTGATGGCCATCTGCATCACTGAGAGGAAGAAACTATCCAAAGACCCACTCAATTTCCCTGTCTTAAACATTCTTCTTGAAGTAGTAAGGCAAGTTGATTCATCATCAACTAATCCTCCTTTCTTTTCTTCTCTTTTCTTTTCCTTTTGTCTGCTTAAATTCTTCTCATCAATCACAAATCATAATTAAGACTTTAAAAGTAGGACCATTGACAAAAGTACCAATAAATAATAAAGCCATTGACTCACCAATATATATATATATATAGTAGTGTTCATGAAAGTACCAACCATGCATGAAAGGGAAACATTGACTAAGAATATTTATACTGAATTAATGGTAAAATGTTTTGTGATTAATTTTGTTAAGCTTGAAATGAATGAATGCAGTGCATATGGAAATGTTGGGTTCTCAACTGGTTATAGCTGTGAAAGACAACTAGTTCCTGATCAAACATGTGAAGACAAATGGATCAGTCTGTCAGGCAAGTGGAGTGACAAAGGGAAGCTGATTTTGGTTTTTGTTCTCTTGTTTGGAAGGCTTAAGAAGTTCTCCATGGAAGCTGGCAGAGCTTGGATTTTATCTTAGTTTACTGTTTGATTAAATTTTATTATTTACCAAATGGATCATATCTGTTGTTATGCATGCAAATATACAATGTTGTGATTTGTAGTCTTGTAAGTAAGTGTGTACATATCTATGCTTGTATGTCTCAAGTGTTCAAATGAGACAACAAAACAAAGCGATGAAAAAAACAGTAATGTAACTCAATCACCAAATTGAACATGCAGTTATAAAAAAAGAAAAAGAAAAAGAAAAAGAAAAGAAAATAGACTGCTTTTTTCACCAAATTATTACTGCTATCTATTTGTCTATAATGTTTAAGCTCTAATTGTTATTTTTTTTCAAGTAAAGCTAATATATCAATCAGAAGTGCATGTCCTGCATGTTCACTTTTGTTATAAAAACTATCTATCTTTAACATCTCAGTGGCAGAATTAGGCATCATCTTAATAAGTTTAATGGCCTAAGGTTTGCTACATTTGCCACTGTATAAACAGACTCGGCCTTACTAACATAAATTTAAAAGAATATCGTCGAAGTTCAAATTTCGTATTTAAAATTTACAACAATCTAATTACTGTATTTGAGAGTTAAACAATTACAAGTAATCAAAAACTTTTACTTGATGATAATAACAAGCAATCATCAACCACTGCTATATAGTGCTTATGCCAATCACTTGACTTATATGACTTGAATCTCTTAGCACCTAATTTGCACTAAAAATCAAATCGATGAAAATGGATTGTTATATCTATAAAAGAGGACTATTGTTCCATAAAAGATGATGCTAGTAACATATAAACACCCAAGATTTCTGCTGTAAACAATAGTTTTTCTTCAGAAAAGGGTCAATGTTCATGACTTAAGTGATCGACACTCATGTGTTTTTGCCTAGAAAAAAACTAAATCTATTTCAAAGACAAATGAGCATGTTCTGCATAAATATGTGTATCTAAAACAAGATTTCTTCACCAAAATTTTGAATTCTCACATTTAAAAAAAAAAAAATATATATATATATATATATATGGTCATCTTCTTCTTCTTCTTCAGATTTAATTGATGCTCAGACATCAAACTACTCTTCATCTCCTCTCACAATCTAAATTCTCAGACATTAATGTAATTCTGATAAAAAAAAAACATAACTACTTAACAAGCTTCAATTTTTTCTGTAATTGTCCATTCTGGAGTTCTAAACTAAATATACAAATTCATAAATCAAGATGAAACAAACAAACAAATAATGAAACAAACTAATAAAAATCACTCACTCTTTGATATAAATGGAGAAGAAGCTCAAGTGAGTTGATCATGATGATGATGCACATGAATTCCAAGAATTAAGGCAAAATGTACACAAGAACAGAGCAGCATTTCAGTGTACCTTAATGAACTAATAGGATGTGTTTGTGTGCATATATATATATATATATATACACATACACACACATGAAGAGCCACTGTTTGCATGGCTTATTAAGACCTTATGATATTGAAATCATTTGATCTTAAGAGGAATCTCATGTACATTAAACTATTCCTTGAGATCCTATGACATTTCTATAATTTTTTTTTTCTGCTAACTTGATTATTCAATTCCATTATTAGTTGCTAATCTGATTATTTTACTCAATTATTACTAATGACCTACTAACTTCATTGCATTGTATAATTGTACTAAAATAAGGAAGATTAATTAAGTTTGTTGATTAAACTAAAGCATTATTGAAGATTAAAAAGTGGCAATAATGGCGAGCTGGTCAAGCACGGTATGGCGACATCGACTTCTTAATTATAATGAGGCCAGATCTTAGGTCTCTGGATTAAGATTTAAATATGAATTAAATTAAAAAAAATTAATGCAGTAATTTTAAGACTAATGATTCTACTTGGTCTAAATATAGAAACTTAATTACCAAAGCAATGCAGTAATATTCCAGTGAGTGATTCAAAATTATAATCATATATATATATATTGATTCCTTAACCAATAAAGATGAAGTCTTTCACATAATTAAGAATAGCATCTTGAATGCATTATTGGCTTAGGAATTTGAGAGTATATGCTATTGTTATTCTGTTTTGTTTTATTATACTTCAACAAACATGCATGATGCTACTAGTTTGAATCAGATGAATATTATATATATATATATACATATTGGCTTTAATTTATTTTGGCAGAATGGTTATATATATTAAAATCTAGTTACAACTTCATAAACTATTTTTTTATATTAAAAAAAAAGAAAAGAAAAGGTTTGCTGAATTAATTAAAATAAAGTATGAAATTAATTACGTCCATTAGGACTGAGAAGATAAGAGCAAGAAAAGGCACATTTGGGTCAAGCCATTTGTCAAACTAGGGATTTAAGCACAAAGATGATGAGCTTGTTAAGTTAATTAATTGTGTTTCCTTACAAATTTGTCTTTTTGTCTCCTCAAAGTAACAACTTTTAAGCTTCAATATTTTAAAAGTTAACATTGTGGTTTGAGCTTTTTCTAAAGCATTATAAATTGAATTATTTTATTTATTTATTTATTTTATTCTTAAAGAAGGTGCATAAACTATATTTATTAAGCGGAAAACATAATAATAGACTATAAAACTAAAAGCAAAACTTACAATTAAACTAAAGGACAAACTATGAAAAGAAATAAACAAAACAACTACAAGTCCACGAGAAGTGGAGAAATAAAACATTAAAGATATCAAACGAGACAACAACTAAAAGACAAATAACATGTAATAAATAAAAAGAAAAATTGAGAAGGTAAACACGATATTTGAAACAGTAGATTCCTATTAGACGTCAGAATCACTAGGGTTGTTTTGGAGGTTGCTAAGACCCTTTAGAATGGACAACAAAATTCTTACAAAATTAAGATTTTTTTTTATTTATCACCAGAATAGCCCTCCAACTTGGCTTTTTTAACATCTAAAGTTGCTTTTGTCCAGATAATAAGCATGTGATAAATTTTGTAAAACAAAAAAAAAAGTGATAGTGCTATGCAATAAAAAAAAAAAATCTTTTTATCATTCAATTCAATGATGTTGTTTTCCTTTTGATTAGTCGCTAAGAAAAGAAAATAAACCATGGCTCCATTAGCACTAATGAAAATAACAAAAAATAACAAAAAATAACAAAAGCTATTCCATTCATTGAATAAATAGGTTTGTCTTGAAAGGTCACCAAAAGAACAAATAAATAAATAAAACAAAATTGATAAAAAAAAACTCTCAGAAGATAATCAAACGTGAAAATCATTTTTCTATTGCCAAACCCAAGAAACTAAGATAGAATAATTAACTTAACTAGGAATATCGAATATGAAAGTAGGACGAGTTTTAATTTTATCTAATTTTAAATTTCTGAATGTGAATTAAACCTTAATAAAAAGTATATATATATATATATATATATATATATATATAGACGAGCTAGAAAGTTATATATACCCAATCGTGTAGCATTACTTGGCTTAGAGAAGGGGACTCTAACACAAAATTCTTTCACCACGTCGCTAACGGAAGAAGAAATAGAAACCTTATCCCTCGTATTCTTCAGGAGGATCATTGGATAACTGGCAACGAGCATATTGGTAGAATCTTCACAAACCACTACCGCTCAGCCTTTGGCACCTCGTTACCAAACAGATTCCTCATTGACTGGAACTTCCTTTTTAATCATAAGGAAAGAATTGATCTCTCACAGCTTGAAATTCCTTTCACTCTTGAAGAAATTAAACTTGCAGTTTTTGGTCTCAACCCCGACAAATCACCAGGTCCGGATGGCTTCCCCATGTTCTTTTTTCAAAAACACTGGACCATACTCCAACCCTCAATTGTCAAACTTTGCGAAGACTTCTACGAGGGTACCATTAATCTTGAGCGTATTAATTGGATTCATATCGCTCTTATTGCTAAAAATAATACGCCTATCAATGTTGCGAATTTTCGTCCCATCAGCCTTATCAATTCCACCTGTAAAATCATCTCTAAAATACTTGCTAATCGTCTTAGTACAGTAATCAGTTTACTGGTTGACGATGCACAATCTGGTTTCATTAAGGGCAGATGTATTGCAGACAATATTGTTGGCGCTCAAGAAGTCATTTTCAATCTTCAAAAAAGAAAACGCCTTGGTCACATTTTTAAAGCTGATTTCGCAAAAGCTTTTGACTCAGTAGACTGGAACTTCCTACTTGAAATCCTAGCTGCAAGAGGCTTTAGACCTAAATGGCTCTCCTGGGTCAACTCTATTCTCAGCACTGCAAAGGCTCAATTCATTATCAATGGAACTACCCAGGGTTACATTCGTTGTAAAAGAGGTCTAAGGCAAGATGATCCCCTTTCTCATTTACTCTTTGCCCTGGTCACTGATGTTTTAAGCCTTATGTTCTTCCATGCGCTCAAATCCAAAGTCTTGATTGGGGTTCCTCTGAATCATGCTGATAGCATTTGTCACTTCCAATATGCTGAAGACCTCCTAATCTTTTCTACTGGAGGATATGAAGACCTAAAAATCATTAAACTTATATTGTATCTTTACGAGGGGTCTTCTGGCTTGACAATTAATTATTCTAAAAGCTGCCTCTTTTCCTCTAACTACAGCTTCCAACCCCATCACTCCTCTGCTAGAATCCTTAATTGTTCCCGTAGCAGCCTTCCAATCCTTACTTAGGTATTCCTCTCTCTGGTCGACGACCTAGACGGAATGACTGGGCTATTATCACAGGCATATTACGCTCGAGGCTTACTTCCTGGAAAGCAAACTATTTATCGCTTGGTGGACATTTAACTCTTGTAAACTCTGTCATCTCCTCTATGTCTGTGTACTGGATGTCGGTTTTCAAGTTTCCCGCATGGGTAATCAAGGAAATTGACAAAATTCGGAGAGATTTTCTCTGGAGAGGCCCTGACTTGGGTCCCAAAAGAATCAGATTAATTGCCTGGAATAGGATTACTAGACCGCGAGATATGGGTGGTTGGGGTATAGTTAACCTTCAGACCTTCAACAATGCTTTACTTGGAAAATGGTGGTGGAAACTTTCTTGCAACCCAAATTGTGGTTGGGCCAAAATTATTCATGCCAATTACTCTTTTAGAGATATAAACGGAATCCTTTTCCATAACCCACCTAGAAATAAATCTTTTTTCTGGGCGGGTGTGACTTCTACTCTTCCCTCCTTCTGATCTTGTATTTCAAAAAAGATCAATAGTGGCTCCAATACCTATCTTTGGTTTGACCGTTGGCACGTAGAAATCCTACTAAGAGACCGCTGGCCTGACCTTTTCAATGATTGTAAAGCTCCTTGGATAACAATCAGGCAATTCTCACAATTTATTAATAACACATACCACATATTTCATACCGCCACGCAAGGCACGCTATCTCCCCTTCTTGATATTATCCCTGAATGTTCCCACACACAGAATGACTCTCTTAATTGGAACCTTGAAGAAAGTGGCACTTTCACAGTTAAATCCTTCTATAAATATCTTATTGATGGTGAAACCCGCAGCCCACTGTACCCCCTTTTTTGGAAGAGTCATAACCTAGCAAAATCACTCTGTTCTGCTGGCTAGCTGGAGAAGACAAGATCCTTACTCTCTCTAGCTTATTCAAGAAAGATTGTAATTTTCAAAATTCCACTGACACCTCTGTTCTCTGTCACAACGGTTCCGAGAACATTCAACATCTTTTCATCGATTGCGAATTCTCCAAACGCATCTGGGCATTCTTTACTCAATCCTTAGATTCATCTTCTCTCCTACAAACCATCCCGCTCTTGTGGACCTCCTGGATTCTGTCCCTTGCACCTCAACTCCGACCACTCTGGGACCTCATTTCCTGTGCAATTTTATGGAATATTTGGCTTGAAAGGAACTCAACAGACTGCTTTACCACATTTAAACATAATCTTTAAAACTTCTAATATGCTTCTTTCATGGTTCTCATCAGCAGCGGATAGACATCAACAAACACTCAATGAAGCATCACAGAAAATCAAGCGCTCTCTTGACTTTCTCAGCGCAAAAGCATCAAATCCTCCTGGCGAACTCGATCAAGACACCCCATAGGAGTTGTCGCACCACCAGATCTTCTGACCAGGCCTGAGATGCCAGACGGTGTCTTCCGCCTGAACAAACTTTTACCTCTTTTTATTTTCCTTTCTCTGTTTTATTGTACCTTTCTCCTTCACTTCTGGTGAGAGAATTTTATCCATGTACTATTTTTTTCTTTCTCAATAAATTAGTGGTTTATCCACTTTTCATTAAAAAAAATAAAAATAAAAATAAAAAATAAATCATGTAGCAGTTCTCCCCTCAAAATTGGCGTCTTCTTTTCTACATAAAGTTACAACTTTTTAAGCTTTAAATTGTTGAAAAGGTTGCACCATTCTTGGACCTCTTTCTTTTAATTAATATATATATGTAAATTGGTTTATTTATTTATCTTGATTAGTCGCTAAGAAAAGCAAAGAAAAAAAAGAAAAAGAAGCAAAACTTGCAAGAGAGACATCCATTGCCATACAACTACATTTACCAAAATACCCTTCATTCCCTGTGGCGGCTAGCTAGTGTCATACAGTAATTAAAATGAAAACAAGGGGTGATGAAAAGACTTGAATTCCTTTTCCCCCACCTCCACCTGCTTTTTTTTATCTTTTCCATCTCTTGAGCTCCATCCCCACCAAAATATAAAGATACCTACATTATATAGAAACAAATACATGTTCTTATTATTATTATTATCATCATCAACTGTAGAAGAAGAAGAAAAACAAGGCAATGGAGAGAAGCTCATCAGTAAGGGACATGGAAGAGTTGGAAGAGTTTCTCAGGTCCTTCCCGGCGGCGATGAACCTCGCCGGAGCTGATCTTTTCGACCTCGCCGACTTCGACACGGTGAGTAGTATTAGTAGTAGTTCATCTCCATCTCCATCTCCATCCAGCTTTACATAATATAATATAATATATATATATATATATATATATCTCTGGTTTTATTTATTAACTCCTGAACATGCGCCACGTGCATGCTGCATGCACAACATGTTTAGATTTGGTGCTTCCGTGCTTGTGCTTCATAGCCTTCATTGCTGGTTGCTGCACACGTAATATTGGGGTTTTTTTTTAAATATATATTAATTAATCAGTATATATTGATTGGTCTTTTTCATTTGTAGTTATATACCTTTCAATATGCTCCTAATTATTTATTTCATCTTATAAAACATATCTCAATGTATTATATTAGATTATATCCCTTTATCTTTATGTAGCAATATATATATCAAAAGTTTTAAATAGTTTAGGAATTTAAAATTATAAAATATTAGTAGTTTTATATTTGATTATTCTAATTAGAAATAATTTTAAGTTTTTAATTATTATTCTTATAGATGAGGCATGCTAATCATACTAATTAATTAAGATTCGTGTTCCGCTTATGTATGTTTAGTTATATAATTATAGTTTACATGACCTAAATATTATAATTTTGTTGCTTTTTTATATAGTTTTGTAATAAAAAATAATAATAATTATGAAAAATGATTTGTGATGTTTGTGAAACAGGACATAGTGGACATATTTTTAGAAGATACTGTTGATACATCAACAGTGACAAAAACTGAAACATGGTCTCCGACTCAGTACATAAATGGTAATACTATACTTATCTCTTTAATTAATTTAATAATCATACATACATGCATACGTCTGTATATTTGTGTGTGTGTGTGTGTGTACATTTTAGTCAAGCCCACAGCAAGAAAACACACAACATATTAGTACCATTCTCCAGTATTACATCAGTATTACAAGCAATGTAAAATGATTATAGTACTTACATCCATGATCCATCTACACAATAAAAACCTACCAGTATTGCAGTTCAAATGATTACTGTACTCATAAAAACAACTTGCTGTATTTCATCTGTTGAAAGATTAAAAAATTACAAGCTCACCAAATCTAATATACACCACCAGAAAAAGCCAATCCTTGTCATTCTTTATAATAAAGACTACCCTCCTGCCTTCCTGTGAATACATTAAAGGCTCTCTAAATAGTAAATACATTACATTAATCACCCTCAATACTCTCCTTTAATCCATACTGCTGCATTAGAAAAATTGTGACACCAAATAACAAAGGTAGCATAGGATGACCAATTTAATTAACAAATTGCTGTTATTAGTTCATGCATATTAATATTATATTATTTGCACTGATGGTTTTGTCTATATATATATAGTTGAAAGTCCAGCTTCAATTTTGAAGCCAAATAACAAAGGTAGCATAGGAGGATCAAGTGGTTCAGAGCAATCAGACGATGAAACAATAGAAATTGAGACTGGTTTTGGTTTTTCCTCTGAACAGAGCACACTCACGCATGATTCTAAACGCATTAGACGGTAAACTACATATGTACATTTCAGCCTTCCTTTCTAATAATTTACCTTCTCCTAATTTTAAGTCCTAATCGATTTGTGTTTTTTAAGGATGGAATCGAACCGTGAATCTGCGAGGAAATCCCGGGAGAAGAAGCAGGCTCACCTGGCCAATCTTCAGTTGCTGGTAACAAAACTGATTATACTCTTCCATATTGTATATCAGATCGATAATGTATATATATATATATATATATAATAGTGATGTTTTATCAGGTTGATCAACTACAAGAACAGAAGACCTCACTGAATAAACAACTCGTAGATGCTAACCAACAGTTCAGTGAGGCTGTGATGGATAATCACGAACTCAGATCAGGTGTCGAAGCTCTGAGAATTAAGGTAAAGATGCTAGATCTGGTTGTTCGGAGTTCATTTACATTCGGCTTAGACAGTCTAATTCAAAACCACATCGGCATCAATAACGGGTCAATTCCAATGATGAACACACACCTTCCCTTCCAACAAGGGCAGCAAGTCCTGCCACTAACCAGGGAGGAAGCAGAAGCTTTTAACAGCAGCATGCAAACAGACATGCAGCTTCAGGGTACAGGAATGGGCACCTGTTTCAACTTGGAAAATATGCCTGCAACTGATGTGCGGGCATGGGACAAGCTGGCATCTGATAGAACAGAGCCATAAATAAGCATCAAACCAACATTTGTTTATGTTTTAGCTTTTGTTTGGTGTTGTGAAACAACAACGTTATTTGCTTGTGGCTTTTGTTCGTGACTGCAATAAGGTTTGTTTGTTTGTTGTCCTAACTGTGGCAAGTTGAGCCCCATTCTTATGAATCTAAAAGTATCATATGCATGTTGTACAGTGAACCAAGTATATACAGACTATTAAATTCACGGACAAACTGAAGAGCTGAAAATGATTTCAACTCAGAAGCCAAACAACTACAGGATGAAGATGAACTAGTGTTATTTTCACCTTCATATAAAAAATGCTACAAAAATCATTAGCCGGAAGATACAGGAAATGTGGTTACCAGAACATTGACACTGCTATATTCAATCTTGAGCTTGGCTTAGGGTGTCTCTTGTTCTGAAAAACCGAGCAGTGATGTGACGGAATAATTGGGAGCTTTCGACCAAAAGGTACAAGCAGAATATGCATAATCCTGTGCAAGAATGCTCAGTGAAGAACTAAGAAATATTTCAAGAAACAGTGGATAATAATGGGTTATCATGTGCACTTACCAGCATATGCAACAGTGGCTCCTGATGCCAATCTTCCCAATGATGCCAGGAGATACAGAATAGCAATCACCTGATCAATAATAAGTTTTACTTATAGGGTTAGTGCAAATATTACTATAAATGCATGCATGGATACAGCAAAAGAAGAGTTGAGTATTCCAAATGCATTGGATGAGACTGTGGCCAAAAATCCTAAGATTGCCTTATGGTGTTTTCTTCACTAAATGCACTTCACCAGACCTTTCATTATTTAATTAAATTGGGAAATTAGGCCAGAAAATTTGAAAAAGTAAGAACCTTAAAGAATAGCCTTTTGTCATGTCCTGTTGCAGCGACCCTCAAGACAGATTCAGCTGCCCCGATTGTATTAGCTAGGCAGGCAAAAATGCTATTGGCTGTATCCTGAGAAATCTGCCATTCAAGAGGATCCACAGGTACCCTGCATATTAACCAACAAAAATCAATATCAGAACAGATCTAACACCAAGTCTAACACAAATAATAATATGTAAGGATAATGAATCTAAAGGGTGATAACAACTCTAGACTTTAGCATTCCTAATTATCACAACCCAGGAATAGTAATTGATGAAAATAACAATTAATTTGCACAAGTTCCTATGAAACTGGCATTCCTTCAAGAGACAAGTCATGTGAAATACAAAATCCTTTTCCATAACATATTTGATCTGTATCACATCTTTTAGCTCAGGGAAATTTTGGTCTGACCAACGAGTGCAACATTGATATAGAAACATAGAATCCCACCATGCTGAAAACTGACGGCATTCCTTTTAATCCGAATAATCCCAAAAGCGTATATTTCTCATAAAAAAAAAAAAGCTTTTTTCTCCTCCTCTTCTTCATCTTCTTCTTCTTATCTATCTCTCTATTGAGAAAACCAGTAATAAAAAAAACAAGCTTTTTCCTCCTCCTCCTCCTCTTCATCTTCTTCTTCTTATCTATCTCAATAGAGAACCAATAAAAAGCCCACCTTTATCTTCTTCTTCTTCTTCTTCTTCTTCTTCTTCTTCGATGAAACCCATAGCTCCCGGCGGTGGTGCCTCCACACCATCTCGGTCTCGCCGGCGGCCGGACCTAGCCCTCCCTCTCCCACAACGCAACCCCTCCCTCGCCGTTCCCCTTCCTCCCCTCTCCGCCCCTTTCCCATCCGGATGATCCGCCACCGCTCCACCAACCGGATCTATGCCCTAAAAGTCATTTACGGCAACCACAAAGACTTGATCTGGCGCCAGATCTACCGCGAGATCGACTCTCCGCATGATATAAATCGAGAAAAAAAAAAGATAAAAAAAGAGTGGAGGCGTGAAGATTACTGACGAGATATTCATCTGGCGGAACAGCATGCCAAGGATGGCGAGGGAGCAGAGAAGGACAATGAGAACGTCGGCAGCGAGGGACACAGCGCTCGATTCCCGCCATCCGCAGTGGTAGTACACGAGAGTACCACACACCAACGCCACCAACGTCCCTCCCCTCCCCTCCCGCTCGCCCTCCTCCGCCTTCTCCCTCTCCATGCTCCAAACCCTAATACTAACTCCGGTGATCCTCCGATCCTCCTTCGCGTTCCGCTCTATAAGACTTCGTTAGATCTTCTTCGGATCCCGTCTATCAAAATGAAGCTCCGCTAAGCCCAACTGATCCGTTAAGTATGAGGCTCTGTTAACGGGTGAGCCCGTTTATGATCCGGAACCCATCTTCATTAAGATTTCGGGTTTCGGGTTACGGATTCTATTTATAATCCGATCCGAAATCAATCTCTCTTTCCCCCGTCTCCCCTCTCTCCCTCCAAGTTCTCAATTGAGGGAAACCCTAAACCCTGATGGCGAGAAAGGAGAGCAGAAAGAGGCCAAAAGCAACGAAGGTTGCTGAGAATGCGAAGAAGGGTTCATTCTCAGCCAAAAGACGTCGGCCTGATGATAAGATCATTGATGTCCCCATGCCAACTAGCTCAGGTTTGATTTTGCTTCAGTATTGAGTATCATTAGAGGAAAAACTTTTGCATATTTAGTTGAAACGTGTGTGGGATTTATTGATGTGAAGGTTTGTTGTTTGTTGAATTGACTTTTTAGCAAGTGATGTTTCGGAAGAAGAAATTGGCGGTGTTTATAGAGAACCGTCGATGTATGACAATTTGCTGAAGGCGTTGGGGTCTGGTAGTGACAAGCTTGCTAAATTGTACATGAGGAGGTTTGTCCATTATTATTGCTGCAAATATTTGCTTTTTCATGTTTGTTGTGTGATCAAAAAGATAATTTTTAGTTTTTAGTAACATAACTGGTATTGAGCAAGTTAAATGCACATTGCTTGTCTTTGGAATTTGGCTTGTTGGTCATGAATTTTTTTGGTCTTTGTATGAACTTGAGTTTATGCTTGCTTTATTTGTGTGTGTGTGGACATTTGAGTGTTTGGCAACTGTTATCTTTTTGTTTCTTTGGTTAGGCAAAGAGAGCAAGAAGGCTTAAGTGATGAAGAAGAAGAAGAAGATGAAGATGGGGGCTCAGACTCTGCTGGTGTTTCTGATAAAGAAGATGACCGTGAAGGTGTGGTTTATTTTCTTTTGTTTTATTTTATTCTAGGTAGTCCTGAACTTTTCCTTCATTCTATTTGATGAAAGACCTGTATGTGTTGAACTGTTAATAAATTTGTGGCCTCATTTTAGGTTTTTCAGATCAATTCACTTTTAACTTTTGGATTTGTAGTCTCTGGTGATCAATAATTGATTATTTCTCCTTCTCTTTTTTCCCCTTTTATTATTATTTTTTTTAAAGGATCTCCTGGTAAATTTAACTTCGGAAAGGCTGCAAGGTATGAAATCACAGGCACCGAGCCTGCTAATGTAGATCATGGTGAAGAAGCTGCATCCGAGGATGAAGAGGAATCTTATGATGGAGATGATGCAGATGATGATGAACATAACTGTGATTCTGCTAATAAGACAAATGATACAAGGTTTTATGATTATACGTATTTTTTTTTTTTTTAGTCTTGATTATCTCCAAAAATATCTCCAATGTAGATCACTTGTAAGTAGAGAGTTAGATGGATCAATGCCTATTAAGCATCCTGATTCTGCCCTTCTCAAATTATTGCTTGCATTGACCTTGCTAATTTGTAAAAGCTGGGGACCAAACTATAGAATTTTTGGAAAAATATTTTCTTAAGAAAATAATTTTTTTATATTATATATACTAATTTGTAAAAAACAAAGGGACAAACTATAGATTTTTCACAAATGTTTTCCTAAGAATATAATTTTTTAACTAAATATATTAATTCATAAAAAACTAGGGGGCCCAATTATAGATTTTTATAAATACTTTCCGGAAAATATAATTTTTTTTATATTATACATACTAATTTGTAAAAATCCAAGTGGCTATAGATTTTTTTTCAAATATTCTTCAAAGGATATAATTTTTTTACCATATATACTAATTAATAAAAAGCTTTTGGGCCAAAATATAGATTTTTACTTATATTTTCTTGAAAATATAATTTTCTTTATACCATATACTAATTTGTAAAAACCCAAGATGCCAAACTATAGATTTTTATAATTTTTTTAAATATAATTTTTTATGCTATATATACTAATTTGTAAAATGCTATGTGCCAAACTATAGATTTTTACAAATATTTTTCTTTTTATACAATTATACTATGTATATACTAATTTGTAAAAAGCTAGAAGGGCTAAACTATAAATTTTTATAGGTGTTTTCATAAAAACATAATTTTTTTAATACTATAGTCATTAATTTGTAAAAAGCGGGGACATGGCCCTCTTTTTCCATCCCTCTTCCCTAGTGTTATGCATGACCTTTGAGAAGGTTGTCTGGTCAATTGTGAAAATTTTGCTGATTCCCTTTGTGCAGCTCATTCCAACTTCACTTGACTCATACACTAAAAAGTGAAGAAGTTGATGACTTGACCAAAAAGAAATGGAAGTTTAAATGGGAGATGCCTGCAACTAACATACCAGTGTCAAAGTGGGTAGGAACAAGTGAACATTTTATGAAGGTATGTCTTCACCAAGCAATTTGGTACAACTTTATTTTTACTTTATGAACTTGATTATCTCTCCTTTGTTGAATTTGAGGGAAGCTTGTTCAACTTTGTTAACTAGTCATAGTTTTATTAAGGAATGCTTCTAGTAAATGTATAACTGGTAATAACCAAATTATCACGAAAGTTAGATATTTGACATAGGGAATTCAGTTAAGTTCATCAATATCTTGTGTGGTTTTTTGAGTTGTATTAAGATATGATACTTGTATTGCCTGTCATCGATTAAATTCCTGCCCCAAATTCATGATGCTTATACCCTTTAGGAGGTTAGCAGTGACTTGTGCTATGGATTGAAGGAGAAGCTGTTTAAGCACTGGCTGAACATTTTTGGAACACAAGGATCTGGTGATTTTCATTCGTCAAAGCAGAGATTATTCTTTTCCCTTTGTGAGTATTTCTTTGACATTTCAATGAAAGAAATGATGCTTTTATTTATCTGCGAACATATGTTTTACTTTGTTTTATCTTCCTACCAAAGGCAATAGCTATCAAGATATAATGCACTGCAACAAGAAGCCTTTTTATCTCAAAGGCCGGGAAGAGGATTCAAGTATTATGGATGCATATATTATGCATGCTGTATGTGCTCATCCTATCTGCACAGTTAATAACTATTTTCCTTTGTTTTTTGAGATACTGAACCTATTTTGCAGTTAAATCATATATATAGAACTAGGGATCTCGTTACTAAAAATGATGCAAAGCAGAAGAAGAATGAAGATGGTAAAAAGGAAGATATTATCTATGGTGGCAGCTTTCTTGACCATGGCTTTACCCGTGCGAAGGTGGTGATAAAAGACTCATAATTTATATTTTGAATTTCATACTGTTTTTCGGTCATTTTGTGGCTAAGAATAACGAAAAACAAACTTGGCATTAAGAAATTAAACAATCTCCATTTATTTTGTGCTTCCGTTTACATATCAAGCTCATTCGAGGAAAAATGTATTTTGACAGGTGATGTTCCTATTACCCCTTAGGAGCATAGCACTACGTGTTGTCAAAAGGCTAATCCAACTGACTCCCTCATCAGATAAAGTATGTTAAGCGTATGCAACTAGCTTCACCTTGGAGACCTTTATGTCTCAATATTTAGAGTAAATAGATACTTTGATACTCTAATTATTGGCGTCTTTATAAATTTATTTTGCAGGCTAATGTGGAGTACTTTGATCGATTTTCGGAAGAATTTGGAGCTGAAGATGCTGAGGATGATGTATCAAATAATGATGCCAGCTCCAAATCTCAAAAATCTGTAAAACCTACTGATTTCCAACTTCTTTTTGGTGGCAACCATGATGATCACTTTGTGGTTGGCATCAAATTCACAAAGTAACTATTTATAGGATTCTCACTACTGAAAACTAGTTCAGATTTTATATTTTTTGTTCTTGATACTTGGTATTCATTAGGGATAAATATATGGATCTACTGAACAGTTTTTCCATGATCTGCCTTTGTATATTCTGACCATGCACTTCATTATGACATGCACCCCGCTTTGTTGATTATTCGAAGCAATTATTTTAGAGCAATCTCATTTTGTTTTTGCTGTTTTAGAGGTGTTTGCTATAATGTAATCAAGTTCTTGATGTGGCTATATAGGACATAATTTCCCTGATGTGATATTTAAAAGCTAAGTTAGATAAAAGATCATTTAAGTGATTTCTTATGGCAGCAAATTAAACTATACTGACAGGTTTCATGACAATATTAGGCTTCTTGGTGATGGTGCTTTACATCCCTTCAATTTATTTCCATACTATACAAGAAATCATTTTATTGTATTTTGCATTATGATATGGTGTACTAGGCCCATTGGGTAAAATGGTAAATAATCATGAAATTTTGCATGTTCTCCTATCTTTTCTCTTGCTGGCATGTGGGAAAGAAACTAACTATTAAAATGTTACTAGAGAATTAAGCTTACTGATCAGAGATTATTTGCATCAATCCATCATTCTGTTGCCAACCACAGAATTTTTGGCCTGTAAAACTGGGGTAAAAGCCTACTAGCTATCTAGCATTGCATCATCGCAACCCAGACTATCTTCTTTTGTGGCTGAGTCTAACTATTACTAAATTAACCTTCGAGTGTATGAGGTTTTTCATTAATTTTCTTTTCTTTTCCTAATAGCAAATGCTCTTGTATAGTTGTATTAGAATTAGTGTTAAATTATTTTATTCATTTTGTTTGTTTGTTTTATTTTTGTAGGAAAAGTATTAAGCTGTACAGTGATTTTTATTCTTCTGACATAATCGTAGCATCTCCTCTTGGATTAGTAACTGTAAGTTTTTCACATGTGCCATCTGCTTCCTAAATTTGTGTACTTCTCTACTTATTTACATGCATTTCTTCAAAGTTGCTTGCACCTGTTTGATTGTCTGCATGTCTTGTTGTTATTTCCTGTCAGAAAATTGGGGAGGCAGAGATTGACAAGGATAAGGATGTTGATTACCTATCCTCAATAGAGGTATATAGCTATGTCTATCATTTCAGAATTTACGTGTCCTCAGCTTCTTCATGACCTGCATGTTCTTCTTCTCTTTTGAAATAATTAATAGTCTTAATTTAAGTGGTAATTTGAACCAGGTCCTTATTGTTGATCACGCAGATGTTATAGCAATGCAGGTAAGGATTTTGACTTCAAACACAAGATTTTCCTTCTGCTTTGTAATGATGAATACCATCTATTTATGCTTGCTGTGGAACTTGCAGAACTGGTCTCATGTGAATACTGTTGTTGAACAATTGAACTGCACACCATCTAAGCAGCATGGCACCGACATCATGCGCATTAGACCATGGTAGGTTCCAAATTATGTATATTATACCTTCCACCATTTTGACTGAGCAAACATTTTTCTTGTTATCTACCTGTGTGGCTTGAAGATGTAATGGTTCTTCAATGATGCTCAATCAATGCATTTTATTCTTCTGTTTATGCTTCTTAATTAGGTATCTGGATGGCCAGGCACGCTTTTATCGGCAAACGATACTCTTAAGCTCATTTCTTAATCCAGGTATGGAACTAACGTTTAATTACTATTGATGTTGGAAGTATTTGTAAACTGTTAACTATCTATATATTCAGAGAGCTACTTGGCTGCACAGGGACATGTGTTTTACCCTCTAAAGCTGGCAGTTTATTTGTTGTATATGGTGTATGACAAATTTCTATAATTTTTTTTTTATTTCCTAGCACTCTGACCTCTCTGCTTTCTACTTTGTAGAAATGAATGCATTATTCAACCGACTTTGTGTTAATTATGAAGGGAAGGTTTGTTTATCTGTAAAACTTTGTCATACCCAATTTTGTTTTTCATATGATTTTACGCTGACAAGAGCTGTTGCTTTGTTTTTAAGGTCAAGCTGTTAACCGAGCATAAAGGTGTTCTACCTAAAGTTTTGCTTCAAGTAAGGCAGGTAGTGAAAACTATTTTTGCTCATCCACATCTAGAGCACGGATCAAACTTGTGTATTGTTGTGATATGAATTGTTGTGTAGATGTTTGTCTTTTGACTCTGCAATTACTCAGGTGTATGAACAATTTGATGCTCCTTCAATTGCTGAAGTTGATGATGCCCGTCTAGATTACTTCACTAAAAGGGTTAGTCTTACAACTTTTCACCCATACTATTAAAATGTGCTGAGAAACGCGATTGTTATGTGTATGAATACATTTTATGTAGCACTGTGGTTGAAATTTGAAAAACATGAATGCGAGTCTGAAAGTACTCCAGTAGGGCAGATCTTAAAGTTATATGCACAGGATGATTAGGAAGAGTTGTGGGAAGGTTAGTGAATAATATTTAGTATGGCGAGTCTTATATTTCATTTTTTTACCTGAGCAATTATTCCTTTTGACATTGAAGTGTAATTAAAGAAGGACCCATAAATAGAACACAGGGGGCCTCAACTGCCTTACAAAAAAATTTCTACAAGCCTTGATATGACTGCCCAACTTGTGTAATCCCATATTATAAATTATGCGAATTTATGTTCTTGCATGCTGGCACTTTCACATAATATAGTCTTAGTATGATTGCTCATGATTTATGCTTTCGTTAATGTAATATTTCATACTATACTCTTACTATATAGACTATAGAGGTGGGTAATATGAAGAATTTTATGTTGATTGCTCCCTGACTTTATTATTGTGGATTGTGACTTATATATATTTCTGGTTTGTTAAACACCGGTTCTTATTTTGTCCTGGTCAACTGATGCCTGATAGAGTTGATTGTGTTGTGCAGGTGTTCCCTAAGATAAAAGATTCACTTGAGGTATGACATTCTTTTGTGTGGATGTGTATAATATTGCCACTATTTATGAATTTTATTTTTTGTATCATCCTTCTCCTTATCTATTCTTTGTTCAATTAAATCCCAAATTGGTTTAGATGGCTAGGTATATATTATTTACATGTTTCCATTTATGTGCACTATACTCTATAGGTATGTAATGCCTTAAATATGTTTACACAGGGTGGAACTATGCTGTTTATAAGTTCCTATTTTGAATTCGTCAGGATACGAAATTTCTTGAAGTCTCAGAATGCTTCTTTCTGTTTGCTTGGAGAGTAAGACAACACTCTGACTCCTTTTTATCATGAAAGTTAATTGCTCAACTTTAAACTAGACAACTTTGCCAGCATTTTGTGATTGAAATACCTTCTTTTCTTTGTTATTTTTGTTGACATACAGACACAACTCTTCGCAGTTGTAAATTTTGCAATAAAACTTCACATGTCAACAGAACTGCTCAATATTTCAGTCTCGTGTTAATCCATTGTGTAGGTACACAAAGCCCAGTGATATATCTCGTGCAAGGGTTTGGTTTTTCGAGGGCAAGAGAAAGATCATGCTCTATACTGAGAGAGCTCATTTCTATCACAGATACAAGGTTTGTGTTCATGTCTGATTTCTTGTTAGCAAGGATATTGTTGCCACCTTGCAAAGCAATAAACCATAACTCTGTAGCCTGTCTTGTTTCATGTGAACTTAGAGAAATCCTTCTATTCATTCATGTCCTTAAAATTTGTGATTTGTATTCTATGATGTTTAGCTTTACAGTCTTCTAACAAATGCCGACTCCACCTTGTTGCAGATTCGTGGAGTACAGAATCTAATTGTTTACTCTCTTCCAGAGAGAAAGGAATTCTACCCTGAGGTAACAACGGTCAACATTAACCTCTAAAGTCTTCGTCTATCCTTCCAAGTATATGATTTTCGTTGTGATGTCTGTATTCAGATTATTAACATGCTTGAAGCCTCGAAAAACATTGCTTGCAGTGTGCTTTTCTCACGGTTTGATCATCTTAGAGTAAGTCTATACCTCTCTTCTTTATTAGTAAAAGAATCTTATTTTTCTTTATTATGCTACAGTTTTCTCCTAACTACTACTCTTATAATAGAAAATGAAAACTACTTTATTTTTTTCATAATATTTCAGCTGGAGAGAATTGTAGGAACTCATGCAACAAAAAGGATGCTCTCCTCCGACAAAGATATGTTTGTTTTCTGCTGAAAAATTAAATTTTGAAAAAAAAAACACACTTACTAGACAAACACCTGTCATTTATCAATCAATTACACTGTAATGTATGCTTACTTTTCTCTATATTTATGTTCCAATTTTGATGAATTAATTAGTTTGATTTGAAAAGCAAATTCCAAATAGAGTTGATACTTGTGATTCTGTGAATCAGGGCTGTTACTTGGCCCCACACTTTGGTGATGTTGGCTGTGTTGCTGCTCAGCTTTTCACATGGAATGCCTCCTCTTATGTCACATTAACATCATGCCATCACATATTATATATATATATATATATATATATATGCATGCACAAGCACAACATTTATATATATATATATTTTCTTCTCCAATTAGATGTAATTCCATGTCATTGTTTTTGGATTCTCTGATAAGATCTATACGTGATAGGTGGAATGGCTTGTTAGATGGAACATATTACATGTTAAGAGTTATACTCAAAAGAGTTATTGTCAAATCAATTAATTGGTCTGGTTGTTGGAATTTATAATCTCATTCTCAACAACTGATGTGTTTATTTTCATTTAAAATAATAATAATTTATTAAAAAAAAGCCCTTTTAGTTGGATCCCAAAAAAACTGAAAAACAAATTTAACGTTCGGTGAATTCTTTTTTAGGTGAAAGTAAAAAACGTACTCTCGGATGCCTCGAGATCATCAACACAAACATCTCATGGAGGCGCATCATTAGCATCCAACGCCGTCGGGTAAACTCACCTATCTCGGTAACCTCACCGTCAAACACATTTGTTCCCTTTTTGAACTTCCCCAGATCCCAAAAACAAAAAATTTGGCGGGAAAAATTATAAGATTCAGTACCCCGCTCCTATGTGGACCCAAACAGTGAACCCCCGAAAACGACCATCTTCTCGCCTGCTTATCATGTCATAAGAACTATAGATAGTTTATAAATATATATATATATGTATATTGTCCACATTTTTATAGATAGTTTATAAATGCCCGCATCCCCATGCCACTGTAACTGGATTGACAGAGATGTACATACCACTTATTGCAACAAATAATTTATTAATATTTATGCATTTATTTTAGTTTTTCTTTAGTTTTAATATTGTCCAGTCCAGTGGAACGTTCCCAACCCACAGGGCAGGGCCCCACATTCTGGGTCCCTTTTCTCGGTCCAGATAAAAGCTTGAATGAAATGGTCCGTTTTTAGTGGGACCTCGTCTTGCTAGTGCCACGTAGACAATGTCGGGTTTCATGTCGGTTTTACGGGCTTTTTGGGATAATTGGATGGGGGGCGGGAAACGCACGGGTCAAGCGGCCCAAATTCACGCGAAACCCAAACGAAAAGGAAAAGCTCCCCGAATGCGGTCCCCACTCCGATGCTTGACACGTGTACATCAGAGGTCGGCATCGCCGTCCGTGACAGATTGGATGGGCAGATCCTTTGGGGCAGGAAGAAACCTTGACCACCGTCAGATCAATATCTGAGATTGAATCAACGGTCAGGATCTTGCCCGTTAAAAGCACGGGCAGATCTGGTTGCCTTTAAGAACCGGCCTTCCCCTGCCATTCAAGCTCGCCCAAATCGAGGGTTTCTCTCATCTCTCTCTTTCTCTTTCTAGGTTTCCGATCGCTGGTGCTCTATCGCGGCCGTCTCCTCCCTCTTTCTCCGATAGCCGGCGGCGTCCTCAGCTTGGATCAGTCCGGTGAGCTGTTGTGGTGTTTCTATGTTACCCAGCGTTGTTGGAAACCCTAGATCGGATGAGATGGCCGGATTGCTGCGGATCTGAGGACTGGGATGGCGTCGGCGCTGCTGGCGAGTCGGAATGAGCCGTACTGGGGGGAGACGAAAGTGTACATGAGGAAAAACCCTAACCCTAACCCTAACCCTAGCATCCATAACCATTACAACAACCCTGGTTTTTTGCTCGACGGTGGGCATGAGAACCACCATCAGACTCGGCAGATGGAGCCGGATGAGATCGCTGCTGGAGCAGCCTCTGTCTCTGATGACTCGTCATCGCTGAGCCGGCGCCCTGCCGGCCCTGGCCGGAATCGAGACTCTTCTGTTGGTCATATCTCCTTCAACCTAGCAAGCTACTCCAGAAGAGAGTTAAGGGAGCTGAAAAGAAGGCTCGTCTCGGAGCTCGAGCGGGTCCGGAGCGTCGCTAGCCGGATCGACGCTTCGGCTAGGTCTGGCGGATACCATACGCGGGAACCCATATCGGGATCGGATTCCAAGAAGGCGAAGAAGCCAGCTCCTGGATCGGAGGCGGAGAAGCTCTTGTCGGGCATGATGAAGAAGTGCGGCCAGATCCTGAGCAAGTTGATGAAGCACAAGGGCGCCATCTGGTTCAATACCCCCGTCGATGTGGTGGGGATGGGCCTCCACGACTATCATCAGATCATTAAGAACCCCATGGATCTCGGCACTGTGAAGACAAAGCTTAACAAGGGCATGTACCAAGGCCCGCCAGAGTTTGCGGCTGATTTAAAGCTGACCTTTGAGAACGCCCTTCTCTATAACCCGGAAGGGCATGAAGTGCATCGTGTTGCTTCTCAGCTTCTGAAGATCTTTGAGGGGCTTTATTACCCTTCTTATGAAAAGTATGAGAAGCAATGGAATGCTATTTGCAGGGTAGAAGAGGAAGAGGAGCTGAAGAGAGGAATTGGGAATTCCTGGTCTCCAGTGACAGATTACACAAGGAGAGCCGAGCCTATCACTTCAGCAGCGCCCCCTCCGCCAAATCCAGCCCCCATAGCCCCTGCTTATGGCAAGCAATTGCAGCAGCCACCGCCCCTGCAGCAACAGCAGCAGCAGCAACAGCAGCAGCAGCAACAGCAACAAATGGGCGGACTGGGGAGGGTTAGCACGGTGAAGCAACCTAAACCCAAGGCGAAGGACCCCAATAAGAGGGCGATGACGCTGGACGAGAAGCAGAAGCTGAGCCTTGGTCTACAGAGCTTGCCAGATGAGAAGATGGAGCATGTGATCCAGATTGTGAGAAGGCGGAACGGGGACCCAATGCAGCATGGGGATGAGATTTTACTTGATTTTGAAACAATGGATAATGAGACTCTTTGGGAATTGGATCGGTTCGTTGGCAATTGCAAGAAGATGATGAGCAAGATGAGAAGGCTCGAGGCCTTGGCGGGAGCAAATGCTACGGCAGCTGGTGGAGCTTCCACTGCACCGGCCTCCGCGCATGCGGATGATGGTGATAAGGTAATTGACAATTCAGCTGTTGTGTCTCATCAATGTTAATAATACTAACAGCACTAACCAATAATGCTTGGATTGAACAGTCACCAACGGCAGCCAAGAGGAGCAAGAAAGGAGAGACTGGTGATGAGGATGTGGACATTGGTGATGAGATGCCATCCCTGCATTACCCATCAGTGGAGATTGAGAAAGATACAGGCAATGCCAGTAGCTCGAGTAGTTCTGGCAGTGATTCGTCCTCTTCTTCTAGTGGTATGCATACAAATTTGGTGTTTTTTTAAAAGCAAGATGCGGCCTTTTGATACTGAGCTTTTTGTTTTGTTGATGATATATAAGACTCGGATTCAGGGAGCTCGTCCGATAGTGATTCTGGAGGGGGAGAAGATGAGGCGCAGTCTCCAGGAGGAGCAGCACCAGACTCCAGGCCATCTCTCCCGTAAAGCGTGCAGGTTGTGTTGCGTTTGTTTCCATTCACGGTTGGGGCTCTGCTCTAGGATTTTAGAATTATGATTTTTTTTTTCTTTTTTCTTTTTTGGGTTTTTTGTTTTGTTAGTAAGGAGGGGTGGTTGGGGGTAATGAAAATGTGATTTTTAGAGAATGGTAGCGGTAGCTTCTTTCTAAGCAGAGATCAAGCGAGAGTGAGAGTAGTAGTAGTAGTAGTGGTAGATAGAGAGTAGAAGAGTGATAGGAGAAGGGATTGGGTGACTAATGCTACACAGGAGGAGTTTGCTTTGTATTATATATGTAAAAAGTGGGAAAAGGAGAAGAGAAAAAAAGGTTTTTTTTTTTTTTAATTTTCTTTAAAGAAGCGAAACATCTATGAGCTTTTGTTCTCTTTCTTCATTATGATGTTTTGATCATTCTGTGTGTGTGTGTGTGTGTTGACTTGAGTTAAATCGAGTGAATAGTAGTGAAAGGTGGGAGGGATCAAAATTCAAAAGAGGGTGGTTTGTTTGTTTTAGCAGTAATATAAGTGTGTAGAGTATATAGTAGGAAAAGAGGCAAATGGTCCTCTGTTGATTGTTGTTTCTCTATTCATATCATTCATTTTGTTGCTCTTCTCTTCTGTATATATAACACACTCCTTCAATGGCTCTTCTTTATCATCCCCTTTTTTTTTTGGTTTGACTGACTGATTGATTTGTCAAAAAGCAATTAATCTTGTTCTTGTCCCCTCCTTTTAGCCTTTCCTTTTTCTTGCTTATGCTCTTGTAATCTTGTTTGTCCACATGGCCCCAAGTCTGTCCTTTTGTTTTCATAGATCATTGGTTGTGTCATTTGGTGCCCCCACCTATATTAAGTATTTTATTGTTATTATTGTTATCACTTCCCCTTCTTTCATCAACGGTCAATATCCTTTAGCAAAACACTAGACTGAACAATTTATTATATTATTTTTCAAATTGTGATGAGTCTTCTTAAGATCCATATATTGTCCAATAAATTGATGATGGTTTTACTGAATCCCCTGTGACACTCTGCTCTACTTGATATCAAGTCAAAAGTAACAAACATGATGATAGAACTTGTTAGTTATACAATCCACAGTGAAACAAACTTGAGAGATCTTCAGCAGATACCTTAAGTAAAAACGATAAAATGTAAAATAAAAAAACAACCGCATCAGCATCAAACAAAGAACTCAAATTGATACTGCTGCTCTAATTCACAAGCACAACCAACATCACATCCAACACTAAAACGACTAGCTCATTGTGCTACTGATGATGATACTGTTGCTGCTATTGACATTTCCTTGCAACACCAAGCGCCATGAATATTCATAAAATAAATAAGCGTCGACTCCCAATTTGCACCTAACAAATTCAGATATGCTATACGTATATAATATATATATATATATATGTTGTTATGATCACTGCTCAACACAATATATATATATATATATATAAAATATGATTTAATAATATATATCAGCAGCACATATGATGGAAACAAACACATTTATCTTTATCTACGATGATATACAGTTATAATAAACTAGGACCTAAACAAAAGAAGCCCTGCTGTGCAACTGAGAACATCTATCATATATAGCCAAGGGCTTCCATGAATTTTTGACTCTTCATTGTCATCACCAGCATGTTTTCAATTCAATGTGTGCCATGTTAACTAACTAACACACCAGCCATCAGCAACCATTGCTTGTCGTTTTCACATCTCCTGATGACCTTCTGCACATAGGAAAGGAATATATATCTTCATAAGAGAGTGACAGTATCACATCATTTGACTAATAATGTGACAAAATTGTAATAATTGTTCAATCTAAAGAGTGTAAACATTTAGATGTATGCATAGAAGAAATGATAAAAGCATTTATAGTACTATATATTGCATTGCCATCCATCTAAATGAAAATAGATTTTTAAGCATAACAAAGAGAATTCAGTATATGGTTAGCTTCAAATTAAATCTAGATTTCCAGATACCTTCATCGGACAGCTGTTCAACGCGAACAACTATATGTTTCCCATAGGTGTACTTCTTCAAAGCTGGCAGATGAATTCTGATGCGCTCAAGTATACTTTCTCGCTGTTTATCAGAGCACGTTTCAAGAATTTTCTGAACCACATAGTTTGCAAACTGGTCCTTCATCATTGTCTAAGAGAAAAGGCAAAAGATGGTAAATTTGATTAAAAAACATAATACGGAAAAAGCATGAAATCAAATTAGAACAAGCTCTAGACCTATTGCATGAAGTAATGCAATCAGACAAGGGTGGGGGATTGTCTAACATTATATACAGATTAAAAAAACCCCTCCAATACAAATAAAATGGAAGGAAAAAGAAAGGAATAAAAAGAATTTAGCTTACCAGTAAATTATCATTTCCTTCTGTTTGCCCCACAATTTCCTCAATCAGAAGCTCTTTTTCTGTAGCATTACCATATTCCAAACATTTTTCAATTACATTAGATGCAAATTTATGTTGACTCATTTGAACAACTTGCCCAGCCAATTTGTTAATGATTAGGCTCCTTTCATGGGGCTTTCCCTTCTCTAAAACATGCTGCAAGGATTTTGATTGTCAGACTCCATGGTCCCATATAAGGAACAAAAAATTATTTGCTTAATTAGATATAAACAATAAGACGTGACAAGTTCAAATGTGAACCAAATAAATACATTAATAAAACTTGCAACTTCCTAATTTATTTCAAAGAGCATTTACAGCAGTTATTTAACTCTTCAAAAAATAAGTGTATTATCCATCAAATCTACCTGAGCTCGTAGAACTGAACCCACAAAGATTGTCCTAAATCAAGTATAACTTTTAACTCTATTCTCAATAATGTCCTATTTCTATTGCCTACTCAATCTATAAGCACCTTGAACTTCCACAGCGATCTACTTCCATGAGTTAGTCTATGTAAGTATGACCTTGAACTTCTATCTCCACAACAACCTACTTCTATCATCTACTCAAGTACCAGCTCCATAGTCCACCACAAAAATACATCATGTTAAATCGAGCATATATCAAAAAGCATATGATTGAATGCACATGACATGAGCAGATCATAATTTTTATAACATTAATTTCTGGAAGATTGGAACTTTATAACAATTGGAGGTGAACAGGCGGTCTTCTGTATCTAAAATAGTACATTACATATATGTTAGAAATCTTTAGTTTTTCTAGTTAAAGTTGACTAATGTGTGACTCATGAGGGTTTAGCACAAAAGGGGCAATGCCCTTGATACATCCATCCAAAGAACAACAAGCACATCCCTCTGAAGTACAGGATGGATTGTATCCACCTAAACCAATGCATGCATAGAAATAAATAAAATAGTGAATAGTTGATGCAAAAACAATAATTATAAAAATCAAACAGTTAATATAGCTGCACAAAGAAAATATAACTGCTAGACAGGTCTAGTTGAGGTAATCATATCAAAGACATTGTCAAACTTTAATAACCAGCATATAGTACAGTACCATGATGCCAAAATCATAAAGTGATAAAAAAAAACATCAATTATAATTGCCAGCAGAATAAAAAATGACAAATGAGTAAATCAAACTTAATCACAAACGGGGAGAGTATAGGAACAGTGTAGTAATGAGACAAGTAGGAAAGAGAGTCACCTGGGTAACATAATTGCCATACTGATCTTGGGCAAGAAGAAATGCGGATTGCAATATCTCATCAATAATGCATTGGCTTTGCATCTCATCTGTACAATGCTCCAGCACCCTCTACATTAATCACCAAAACCCAATCAGCTTCAGGGCATGGCAGGAAAACATGACAAGCCATCAGTCATACTTTGGTTTACCTGAATAACCCGACATCCATATGGATGTGTTGAAAGGGTTGCAACCTGACCACGAAAAGCAGAGATGATGAAACCAATTCTTTCTGTTGGTACACACTCAATGCACTTCTGGATTACATGGTTTCCATTCTGATCACGCACACATTGCATAACATGCCCATCAAGTTCTAGGACAAGACTTGTTTTTTGATCAAGCTCAATAACCTCGAGTGCCTGGATAATCAATATAGGAAAAAATACCATCAGTATAAAAGCATTACATTGGTGACTATCAATTTATGTGTCTCTCCTAACACAATAAAAAATTATTTTGCTTATGTTTATAAAGGCTTTAATAAATTTAAACAATTAAAATTAAACACACGCTTTTTAAATTCCCACTCTAAATTGTATATCGAGAACATACTAAGTATATCAGCAGATCTTATTTAATACTGAAAGCAAGGCTACTAGTTAGAAAGTGATAGAACCTTCTGAATCACACGGCACCCATACATCTGAAGACTTAGTGGCAAGACATGGCCTGCAAGTTGATTCGCGAGTTGCTTCCTCTGCTCGGGGCTTCCATGCTCAAAAAACTAGTGAAACAAGAAAATTTTTTAAAATAATACATAAGAACAGTTCTCGTATACATGGAATCCAAAAACAAATCGATATTGTAAGATGTTAGATTTCAAAATTTTAACTGATAAAAAAAATAAAGATCATCAGACATTTCCCCACCTTCTGTATAACGTAATTCCCAAATACATCAGTCATTAATGTAGAGGCATGGGGAAGAACTTCTTCAAATACAGACGCCTTCTCTTCAGCACTGCAGGTCTCTAACTTCTGCTGAATAAATCTACTCCCATGTTGGTCAGAACTGAGAACAAGAAGGTAGGATAAATTACTTTTTGAATCATATCACCTAGTGGGTGGGAATCCAAAAAGATGAGCTTAAGCAGACTTGCCTGAACTCAACAATCCGTCCAGCAATTTCAGATAACTCAAATCTACGGCCTTTACTAGACTTCAACTCTTCAAGGAAAGTGGGTGATTTTATATCCTCTACCCGCTCACGTCCCCTTTGTCCAGGCCAACCAGCAGAATTAGCAGCATTTCTTCCTGGACTGAAAGGCAACCTCATGGTCTCATTTCTTCTTCCTGAAAAGCCAGCCCCATGAACTGGTGATCCCTGATAGACCGGACTGGCAAGAGGAGATGTTGGATATTGCATGAATACACCCATGTTTGGAGGGCTTCCATAGATAGTTGGACTTCCAGGACCCCCTTTTCTAGGATTTGGATTATTGGCACCTGTTCTAATGAGTTGAGGTCTCTGATCAGATGAATATGAAGCGGGCATCAGCCCTTTCTGTGGATCGTAAGTATCAGGCATGCCTCCAACAGGAGTTCCCCTTGAGGCTATAGCATCATATTGATTTGCACCAGAATATGCTTCCACAGGTGAAGGCTGAAAGTAAGACATATACACAGGATCAGGGAAAGAAGGCTGCATCGCCATCCCAAGTTGCCCATAGAACTTGTAAAATTGCTGCAGATCAACCCCAGGAGGAAGGTTCCCACCAGTGGCAACTCCAGAAATTCTAGGGCTGAAGTTTGGGCTAGAAGGATTATCTACAGGTAAGGGAATAGCATTATGAGTATAGCCAGTTATGAATGGTTGCATGATGGGGGCAGTTAAAGCATATCCACCGACGTTGTACTGAGGAGGGAACAAGCTAGATGGCTGCAGGTTAGAGTAGTATGGTCCTCCATAAGCAGCAGCAGTTGCATACAAGGGAGGAGTAAGGCCAGTAGACTGAATCACAGGTTGTGCTTCAACTGAAGCTAACTTTGTCTGGCCATGAAGGATGGGATCAACAAGATTCTGGGAACGGCGCGTTCCTGCCATCTGAGATTGACCAACCTGCCCTTGAGATGGAGGGGCTCGAGGATGTGAGACATTTTGCTGAGGATGTTGCCGGGTGTTATGACCTCTATGCCCATCATTTGACATCCTTAAATTTTTCATGTCCGACTCGAGGCTCCCAATATCAGGCTCAGGGACACTTACTACTAGACCACCATTGTCAAGATTTACATTTCCACTCTTCAATTCACCCTTTAAGGAAGAGGGCGGACTTGCACCACTATGACCAGATGATACACCTGCTATTGATGCTGCAGAATTATCAGTATTAGAAATGGAATCAACTGAGAGCGAACCTGGAATAGCTGTTCTTGCATGACTACCAAAGGCAATTTTCCGTTCTGCTATCTTAGCCATTTTAATAGAAGAATCATGTAAAGAGTTGGAAGTGGTATCTGAATCAGCACCTTCTGCAGGACCATGGTTTGTAGGTCGAGACTGGTTATGATAAACAGGCGATGGAGTTCGAGGAAAATCTTCCTAAAAAATTATAAAAGAAGAAGACATTGTAAGAAACGTATATTGCAATTGGTTTTACGAGAAAAACCATGAGAGAAGAGGGTTTTATCTGATTATATTATCATTCACATAAGCACTTTGCAATGCAGTGCATTGTAGAAAGATGTAGAAATCAATATATCTGTTAACTTAATTTGGTTACAATAACTAGCCAGAAACAGTACTACTACCATCCAGTACCTGAATCAGATCCACCAGACTTTTGTGACGACCTTTTGATGGAGATGCGAACCGTGCTGATGCAAATCCTGAATTCCTGTCTGTGCGATCACTAGGTTCTTGCTTAGGTGAGCTATCATCCTCAGGTTCCTCCTTATGGGTAGAGAGAGCTGGGCGTGAGACAAACAATGGCCCCTTGTTGTTGTCGTCAAAGGAGAGTGTTCTCCAATTTTCCCCATATCCACCAATGTGGTGAACCAACCGTCGAGTTTCTGGTGAAATAAGAGGAGGAGGAAGCCTTGGATTAAGATTCACATTCGAACTGTAGTATGCAAGGTAAGCTGGATCAGCAATGAGTTGTTCTTCAGACTCGAAGCTTTCAACTACATTGCTCAAGTTTTCCAAGCTCTGATCAGAACCAGCACTCTGTTGGCTGATTAGATTTCTCAGCGATGCTAAAGACCCATCCACACTAGGTGGTGCACTTCCACTACGACTTGGAACACTAAATTTCTTGCCACCTTGGAACCTGTCCCCGTTTAAAAGTAACCCCAGCTCCTGGGCTGCCATATTACTTGTAGATGTAGGAAAATTTGAAGAATCCTTGTTCATGGGCCAGTTAGTACTTCCACTGCTTCCTATTAACCTCACGGGGCTCTCTGTTGCCATTTAGTCTCAAAAATATTATTCAGTCAGTGATCTCGGGCAACATCAGCTACTCATACAATTTTCTGAAACCAAAACAAATATGTTATTGATTCTCCATAAGCCAAAAAAATAAAAAATGAAAGTCTAATAGTTGTTAACATATAATGAGGACGCAATTGCAGAGTCTTATGGATGAAGGCAAGCAGATATAATTAATTAAACATAAGAGAAGCACATGAAATTTTGCACAGGAAAAACAGTAAGAGATAGTCAATGACATGGTACGTGCGTAAAGAATATGCATCAATTATCTACTTGAAAGATCACCAAACCAAGCATTGCCATTATCTACTCTCAGGAAGTCCACTGTAATAAATAATAAAAACTGTTCAAAAATCAGGGAGGGAGAGAATATCATGCTTCACTGATCAAATGATGAAAATGAGAAATATTCCAATTCCAACAGCATTAAAAGAATACACATAAAAAGTATTAGATTTGCCAGCATGGGCACCACAGAGAAACATTGAAAAATAAAAAGAAAAAATAATCCTAAACCATTGAAAGTACACTTCAACAGTGAGTGTACAAGTTCCCTCTTTGATGAACTAGTGCCCAAGCAGTGAACAAAAGGAAGTGGAACAATATCTAAGAGAAACGTTTAGAACTTCATGGTCAAGCAGCACAGCACTCATAAACATCAAGAATATCAAGAATAGCTCAAATTATCAGAGCTATACTCAACTCATGGTTAAACAGATCCTCATCAAACTCAAAAAACAATCTAACAAAAAATCACAGCTTTCACTAGCAAAAACACAAGAACAACAGTGCACAAATTCCAGAGAAACAAAGTTATCAAAAACTAAATTTCCATGCCAGCGGAACATAAAACCCCAAAAAAGACTAATCCTTCCCACACAAAAACAAGAAATGATGACGAAAAGACAAATTCCAACACCCCTCACAAATCAAAACCCCGAAATAAACCCTAAACCCCGCATTCACATCCATTTCAACCAAAAAAAAAAAAAACAAAGACAACAATCAAAATCCAAATAGTTCAATCATACCCTCAAACCCTAATCCAAATTTCAGACATTAAAAGAAAACATCAAGAAAAATAAAACAACAAACAAACAGTAGAAAACCTCACCTCTACGACTCCCAAAGAAACCCTAGCTCCCCCCAAATCCACCTCCAAAAGTCCACAAAAAACCTCTTCGCTTCCCAATTGCACAGAAGAGAGAGAAATCACGAAGCTTTCCCCTCCTTCGCCCTCTTTGTCTTTCTCTGCTGGGAAACCCCCAAATTGGCTTCTAAAACCCTCAATTACGGGCTTTTGGAAATTTCTCCCGAATATTTTATCCCTTTTTCTTTAATTTTTGCCCCTACGAAATTCCCATATTAACCCCTATATCATCCCTCTACTTCTCCGTCCCCGAGACACAACCCTCCTCCGTTCCAACGAAAACGGCGTTATCAATCTTCCATCCATCCTGACCGTCAAATAAACTCTTTGAGATTGACACCACAAACACAACCTTCAATCTCACCGTCCATGATATCCGTGACAGAAACAGATAACGGAGTCCTCGAGCTCGATCCTGACCGCCCATTCGGTGGGCCCCGATAACACACTGTTTCGACGGCATAGATTCTCCGGCATTCATAACTTCCAAACTTGGCTGGTGGCATAACCGCAATTCCGGCAAAATATAGGGCGTAATTCAAGCAAGGTGTCAATACCTAATTCCGGACACTGCAGCGCGGGCGAATTCTTTATTGCTAATAAATAAAGACGGAAGTAACTATAAAGACTTATTTACCCTTGCTTTTGTGACCAAATAACTGCTAAGACACTTCAAATGACGGTAATACCCCCCGAGTTGGCGTGCATTAATAAAAAAACGTAAAGGGTGAGGAAGAGATAACAGCCGTTGGATGAGCGGACGGGATTCGATTCCCATGACTCATCACCATCGTCAACGATGGAGATTAAATTAAGATTAAAGGTTGGCTTATGTGTGGGGCCCAGATAACGTAAAGAACCGCTAGGATAGATGACAGGTGTCATCCTGGGAATGTGTCCTTCCCGGTAGATGGACGGCTGGCGGCTCACCTGTTGGCGCCTCGTGCTGCCCCTGTTCCCGCACGTGCGTCCTTCTTCATAGATAGTGTACTAATCACAGGATAAATTTTTTGAGGAGTCACTCAACTATGGATTTTTATCAAATTGGTCACCCAATTTTAATTTGAGTCAAATAAGTCACTTACTTTCAATTTGATATCACCCGGTGAGTCATCTGGTTTGTTTCCCACCCCCTTTCTCTGAGGTGGCACGGAGAAGCCCAATCGCGATGCCAACGCCATATCATACATCCTAGGTGGCAGGTCCACATCAGATAAGTCACCCACATAATGCAAGATGTGCCATGCCATCGCAGGGAGTTCCACATCAACACACACATTGTCATTATCGAGGCTAGCAAGCAAAGCCCTAGAAGGAAATGCTCATCTCTTTCCCTATTACCAAATCTCAAGAGATCTATAACGCAGTGGAAGCAAGAAGAAGGAATTCGCTTTTTGCGATCACCGGCGTTTGCAATTAGTAAAAAGATCAAATCAATCATCGATGGCGATCAATTGGGAGAGACGCTAGATTGGGGATGAAGCACCGAGTACTCGTAAGGCTAACTTTGTAAACCATAACACTAGGATGTAGATGTGTCTTGTTTTTTTGTGCATTGTACTGTATAATGATGTGTATGTGGAGAATATTTTCATTTTAAGTAAAGTAATTTTGAGATTGAAGAATAATGTTGTCAGGGTTTTGGGGGTTTTTTTATGCGAAGAGATAATTTTTGTATGTGATTTTTGGTACTTGATGATTGTTGTGTTGTCTAATTTGGAAAAAGTGCTAACTTTAAATTGTCCGCTTCGAATGTGGTCCCTAACTGACATAATTTCATAATTGTAAAATGTGATTGTTTGAATGATATACTTTGGTGACCAGAAGACCACAAAACTCATAAAAGATGGTACGTAGTGACATTTAAAATTATTGATGTAATTGTGAAAAATAATTAGGGAAGGTAGTTGTGAAGGATCTTGTTGGTGAAAGATCTGATATTTGTTTGAATTGTGAAGTATCTTGCATGATTGATAGTAAAATGAGTCAAAAATAAATTATAGTAATCCAATCTTGTTGACATTTTGACATGTGTGGACCACATCTGCAGAAACCTTTTTTTACTGAAAGAATCATGGCATGTGGAAACCATTATTGTGTTATATATGGCTAGATATATTAAACCATTAGGAAAAGCTGTAGGATTTGTCTATGTAGCATTTTGCAGTCAATGATATGGTCTTGCCAATGACATGGCTGCAATTTTTTTCATGTCTTTGGTTAATGGTAGGATTTTGCAGTCAATGATATGCTTGGACCTTGTTACTATTTAAGAGTGCTTAAGTATGTTTCTTTGTATATGTAAGTCTGAACTAAAGTTGAGTACATGATTTTCATTTATTTTGTCTGTGCCCTGATAGTTCTCAATTTGTGGGAGTGTATTTTCTCATCTTGCTATTTATGTTAAGTTAGCAGCAAAATAAAAGTGCATGATCCTTCATTTATTCAGTACGCAATGTTGTTCTCAATTTCTGCAGGAATTTAGTTATTAGCTGTATTTACTCATCCTTGGTATTTATGTTAAGTAGGCATATGAATAACATTGGACTATCTTTTTGTTTCGATTACCTAATGCTTTGATTTGTTCGCAATAAGAGTTCATTACATCAATGGTGATGTAGAAGGATTAGCTGGTCTTGTGGATTTCTGTTGTGCTGATCAGATGTCAAGAATTGAGTTGATAAATATGGCTAGGGAATTTAATCTAGATGTTGAAAGTTGTAGCATTTGGTGGTCAGATAGATACAGTGAAAGCAAAGGCTTGAGGGAAATAAAGACTGACATGGATGCTTTGACAATGGCAGAGAATGTGGACTCTAGCAGAGAGGTGTGTGTTTGGTTCAAGCTTGCTAATTCTGACCTAGGACTTGGAGTTACACTTGGATTTGGTAGTGGTGAAAATGACCAAGATGAGGAACATGATGCAGAAGAAAATCATGGAGAAGACAGTGACTTGGAATGTGTACTACTTCAGATTGGGGGTGATCATAAACATAAAAATGGAGAGGAAGATAGTGACTTCCATGACTCTGACTATAGCTTTAGTCATGAGCCAGATGGAGAAGGTAGTGACACTAGTGAACCCCATGTGGCTATTATACCTGTTAGTGGAGAACCTGCAGGACTAGGTGATGATATTGGGTTGGACTCAGAGTATGAATTTTCTGATGAGTTACATTCCTGTTCTTCAACTGATGAGGATGAGCTAGACTCTGGCAAGCCCAAATACTTTGAATTTAATGAGGAATGTGACATGAAGAACCCACAACTTAAAATTGGGATGAAGTTTAGAAGCTTTGCCCAATTCAAGGAGGCAGTAAAAAATTATGGAATTAAAAATAGATACGTGATGAAGTTTAAGCCAAATTCAAAGAAAAGGTGCAAAGCAATTTGTAAAAAAGGGTGCCCTTTTTATCTTTGGGCTTCACCCATGGTCAAGGATAGTAGGACAGTACAAATAAAGTCTGGTAGGTTGCTTCATGAATGCACTAGAGACCACACTAACAGACATGTCAATGCTGAATGGATAGCAAAAGCTTATTTGGAGCAATTTAGGGCAGATCCTTCATGGAAGATTCAAGGGATTATCCAGGCAGGTGAAGACAAATCAAGAGATTAACATCGATGGGTCGAAGGCATATAGAGCTAAGTGCATTGCACTTAGGTAATTTGTCTACTGTTTATTTTTTAGCACATTAGCAGGTTTTATTTTTATTGCTAGTGTCTAATTGGTTTGAATTTACATTGATTTGCCATTACCTTGTTTTAGAATTATAGATGGTGATGAGAAGACCCAAATGGAGAGCCTATTTGACTACAGAGTTAGAGTCGATGAGGACTCATCCAAGCTCCACCATCAAGTTCAAAATGTACTTGCAGGGGTGTTTGAAGCAATGTATGTTTGTCTGGCACCCCTTAGAGAAGGGTTTTTGGCAGGTTGCAGGCAGGCCATTTCAGTTGATGGTTGCTTCTTGAAGGGGTTATATGGAGGTCAACTTTTGACTGCAGTGGGAATAGATGCAAACGACAGCATCTACCCAGTTGCATGGGCAAATGTCAATAAAGAAAACAAAGAAAATTGGAAATGGTTTTTGGAGTTGCTAGCAAAGGATGTGGAAATCACAAACAGTTTTCACTGGTTATTTATGAGTGATAGACAGAAGGTAAAATTGTTGAGTTTGTATATTTTTGTTCTGTATAAGGTTTAATCATTGTGCTAATACATCTATGATTGACCAATTTAATGTGCATTGTTATGTATTTATGATTGATGAGTCCATCTATTGTTTTCCATGATTGATCAATTTAAATGTGCATTGTTCTGTATTTATGATTGATGAGACCATCTATTGTTTTTCCATGACTGATCAATTTAATGTGCATTGTTCTGTATTTATGATTGATGAGACCATCTATTGTTTTTCCATGATTGATCAATTTAATGCGCATTGTTCTGTATTTATGCTTGATGAGACCATCTACTGTTTTTCCATGACTAAACCAGTGTTCTCTTCTTATTTATGCTTCATTAAATTTGTTTTCTTGTTTCCCATACCAATGTTGAATGCTGATTAACTTTTATTTTTTTTGTTTTGACTGCTTTCTTGCCCTTTGTTCAAACTAAAAATAATGGTCAATGTGTCTTTCTATGGTTGGTACAATAGGGCCTAATTCCTGCAATAGAGGAACTCTTCCCTAATTCCGAGCATAGATTTTGTGTTAGACATATCCATACCAATTTTAGGAAAAACTTCAAAGGAAAGGCTCTTAAAGATCAGGTTTGGAGATGTGCCACAGCTACAAACTTACCAACATTTGAGAAGGCCATGAACCAGCTGAAAGAAATGTCACAAGGGGCATTTCAGTACATGAAAAACATAGGCCCCCACCACTGGTCCAGATCACACTTTCAATCAAAATTCAAATGTGACATTCTCCTAAATAACATGTGTGAATGCTTCAATGGACATATTCTAGAGGCTAGGACTAAGGGAATTGTCACCATGAATGAGATGATAAGAACCCAATTAATGGTAACAATTCAAAGAAGAAGGGATTACATGGAGAAAATCACAGCAACCCACTGCCCTAGGATAATCAAGAAACTAGAGAAATCCAAGCAACTAAGTTTCCTGCATACAGCAATATGGTCTGGGGGTTCTCAATACCAAGTTATTGGACCTGATGGGCAGTATGTGGTTGATAAAGACAGAGGCAATTGTACTTGTAGGAAGTGGCAATTAACTGGTGTGCCTTGCCCTCATGCAATTTCAGCAATATACTATAATAATGACAAACCTGAAAACTACTTGAATGAGTGTTATTCAGTGAGCACCTACTTAAAAACCTATAGGCACACCTTGAACCCCACCAATGGTAGGGATTCTTGGCCCAAGAGTGATCAAGGGCCAATGATATCACCTGAACCAATTAACAGGAAAAGAGGCAAGAAAACCATGATGAGGAGAAAGGAAGTGGATGAAGAAAGTAGAGGGTACACCAGCGGCAAAGTTAGCAAGAAGGGCGTCACAATGAGATGCAGTGTTTGTGGCGTTGCAGGACATAACAAAAGGTACCATGGGCAGGTAATTGAGTTCCATGCTAATTTTATCATTCTCAATTGGGATTTGC
>NC_052479.1:30724947-30742922 GCF_009730915.1 Dioscorea cayenensis subsp. rotundata | reverse complement strand
AGTGGAAATTGCCAAAAACCCGTAAGTTTGCAATATTGCCAAAACACACCCGTTAGTTTTTGCACTCCTCAAAAACCCTTCCTTTTTGAATACGATGATTTTTAAGCCCCCAGACATCTAATAGTGATTGAAAGAGTTAATTTGGAATTTTTTTGGACTGAAATTGTCCCTTGCGTGGGAAGTTATGGCGAGTGTGACGGGGTTTTGACTATAATGCCCTTGGAGTACAGATGAGTTTCTATTTGAAAAATGAAGACTCTATTTAAAATATGAGGTATGAGGTTCGTTTAAAAATGAGTTTCCTGTTTAAAAAAATGAGTTTTCTATTTAAAAATGAGTTTTTTGTTTAAAAAATTGAGTTTTCTGTTTAAGAAATGAGTTTTCTGTTTAAGAAATGAGTTTTCTGTTTAAAAAAAGAGGTCTCTGTTTAAGAAATGAGTTTTCTATTTAAGAAATAAGGGTTTTGTTTAAAAATGAGGTCTCGTTTAAGAAATGAGTTTTTGTGGTGTATTTATCACCCCAAAATCTCTTTATTGCTGAGTTGGATCGGGCAGGTGAGACAAAAGCATGCGGCTCACAATCACGATCAGCGTTGCATGAAAAATGGGATTTCATGTTCGAGAGAAAAAGGTCGCAACCTTTGATGCCTTCGCTCGACGACGAGGAGCATCGCGGTCTTCGAGGTCAGCGGCGAAGAAGATGAAAAGAGATGAGGTTGGCGAGCGGGGAAGGCGATGAAGGCGAAGCGAAGCGGCGAGATCGAACCCTCGTCGGCGCCCGCTTCCTCCCTCCGTTCCTGTCGGCGACTTAGGCGCCCATGGATCGAAACCCGGGAATGATCCCTAACCCTAACCCTATTCTTATCCATGTTGCGGTCTCCGTGATCGAGAATGGTTCGATTCAAGTTCGACCCGTCTTGTCAGAGCGTCAGCCACGAAGACCTCACCACTCCGACCCGTAGGAGAGCGTCGCCAGCCGGATCGCCACGCCTTGATAAAGATTTCTCCTTTAAGATCCCACGAGGCGGGCCAGCCCGAGATCGCTCGCGGTCATGGAGCTCGGGACTCAGCGTTCGCGAGATCGTCGACGATGAGATACTCGATGTCCCTACTCAATGAGGTCTACTGTTTAAAAAAATAAGCTCTACTGTTTAAGAAATGAGTTCTCTGTTTATATGCTTGTTTGTCTTTGTTTAACTATCGATGTTTACGTTTAATATATTGCGTTTACGTTTAAAAAAAGTGCTTAAATATCGTTGTTTCTATTTAAATATGTCTGAGTGCAACCTTTCGATGCCTTCGGCTCGACGACGAGGAGCATCGCGGTCTTCCAGGGTCGACGGCGAAGAAGATGAAAGAGATGAGGTCGACGACGGGGAAGGCGATGAAGATGAAGGCGAAAGACGGCGAGATCGAACCCTCAGTCGGCACCGCTTCCTCCCTCCGATTCCGTCACGCGACTTAGGCGCCCATGGATCGAAACCCGGAATGATCCCTAACCCTAACCCTATTGTTATCCATGTTGCGGTCTCCGCGATCGAGAATAGTTCCGTTCGAGTTCGACCGGTCTTATCCGGCGTCGCCAGCGAAGACCTCACCACTCCGACCGCCAGGGAGCGTCATGCCAGCCGGATCGCCAGGCCTTGATAAAGATTTCTCCTTTAAGACCCCAGCACGGGCGTCACGCGCCGAGATCGCTCGCCCGGATGCGGAGCTCGAGCACTCAGCGTTCCGCGAGATCGGCGACGATGAGATACTCGATGTCCCTACTCGATGAGGGTTTCTATTTAAAAAAATGAGGTCTTTGTTTAAAAAAATAAGCTCTGTTTAAGAAATGAGTTCTCTGTTTATATCTTGTTTGTCTTTGTTTAACTATCGATGTTTTACGTTTTAATATATTGCGTTTACGTTTAAAAAAAGTGCTTAAATATCGTTGTTTCTATTTAAATATGTACGAGTGGCCAAAATTAATTGGTTTTATATCCATGATTAATTTATCATGTAAATATTTGTTTTTCTGTTTAAATATTAATGTTTTTTTGTTTAAAAAAATGAGTTTTTATGTTTAAAAAATGAGGGTTTCTGTTTAAGAAATGAGTTTTCTGTTTAAGAAATGAGGTTTTCGTTTAAGAAATGAACTCTCGTTTAAGAAATGAGTTCTATGTTTAAAAAAATGAAAGTCTCTGTTTAAGAAATGAGTACATGCAAAAAGGAATCAAAAAGAATGAAAAAAATGTATGCAAAAAGGTTTAAAGAGCGATGATGGAATTTCATAATGCGAGGGGTAAAAGGTGAAAAGCAATAAAGGAAGGGTTATGCGAGGTATGCAAAAACTCACAGTACATGTTTGGGAAGTTTTGAAATTATCGAGGGTATGATGAATTTTTCCCTTAAAAAAATTATCCAAAGAATAATAAAAGAGTGTAAATTGATTTGAAGAAACATAGAGAAAATCTACGTGGAGTACTGTAGCAGCTATGTTTATGAACCTAAATAGTATATTCTTCTCCTTCTAGGTTGCATAGCAATGGGCCTTTCAAATAACTTATTATCCTTTTAAATAGGTCATTAAACTACTATAATTTGTGCATTTTTATACATGTTTATCTCTCGACCGTGTTTGTCATTTTTGTAAAAAAAAAATTGAAATATTTATAAAATGTTCAATAATTTATTTTTTAAAGAGACCAGTATTCTTATATAAAATTTTTAATGACAATAACATTATGAAAAATACTAATTTAATTTAATTTAATTAATTAATTAATTCTATTTTTTTAATAAAAGGTTACTACTAACCAATATCCTCAATGATTTTTTAATTTATTGTTTTATAAAACGGGTTAACAGGTCTATCACGTGACCGGTAACGGTAAATCCGTTATGATTGGTGCGTCCCATGCTGGTGTTGGGAGAGATAGAAGAGAATCATGACTCAAAAAACCCTAGATTTCTTGTTTCTTCTTCTGTTTTCTAATTTTCAGTAAGCCTTGCTTAGGTTCAATTTTCAGGAATCCTTAATTAACATGATCAAAAATTAGTTCAAGAAGAATGCTAATGTTATTAGAACAATGGGTCAGAATTTTTTTCATTCACATGTTTTTTTTCTTTAGAAAATCACAAAAATGAGATTTTTTTTTTATTTTTAAACTATTTTTAAGTTATTATTATTTTTATTTTGGAAAAATATGTTGTTATTATTATTATTATTAAAATGTGAATTATTTTGCATGTTTTTTAAAAAAGGATTTGTGATTTAAATTGTTTAAAACTATTTGTCTTTATTTTATTTTATTTTTTGAATAAAATGTCTTTATTTTTTTATTTTGATGTGTTTATTATTGCTATTGCTATTTTTTTAATAATTGATAGAGAATAGATTTGTGTATTGTAGATTTCAAACCACAAATATATTTAAAAAAAAACAAAATAATTCATATTTTAATAATAATGACAATAAATCCATTGAGATATATTTTAAAAAATATGGACAAATCGTTTTAAACAATTTAAACCACAAATACATTTTAAAAAAAATATGCAAAATAATTCTTATTTTAATACTAATAATACCATATTTTTCCAAAATAAATATGATTGAAAAAAATTAACTTTTAAAAAACCTTAAAAATAGTTTAAAATAAAAAATCTCATTTTTGTGATTTTCTAAAATAGAAGGATGTGAATGAAAAAAATAATATCTTAATATTTCTAAAATGCCAATTCATCACATGGGGGATGACATGACATAATGTGATGTTTTGGAATCCATGTTGATGAATAAATTTTACATGGTATTATTTAAATAATTAAAAAAAGATCATATCGAGAAAAAACCCACGTATTTTTATTAGATATTCACAAGTCAAAAGGCCTGCAAATTGCTTGATATCAACTCGCACAAAAATTATTATTTGTAGAGATGTTATTTTTCATGAGCTTGTTTATCCTTTTCTATAACAAAATGCAAAGTCAACCAGAAATTTCTTTTGCCAATTTTAGTTGCTGATGATGTTGTTTACTTTGCAACACCCACAACAAAAAAATCACATCATTTGGCACTATCATGCAACACATAATTCAAGACTCTCCCCTACTTGACTTACATGATAATCAAGTTACACTTGTGAAGTGATAGATACAAACAATATGTCCACTAATGGTGAAGAGGTCAAGAAAACTAACTAGAGTTATAAATAAACCAGCATAGTTGAAGGAATATGTTTCATCGGCTGCATTATAAGGCTCTACTGATATACTTTTGTTTCTTTTTCAGCCCATCAAAGCTAGTCATGTTTTTTATCTTTTATTTTCTAATATCAAGAAGCATTTATTTGTTTTTTTTTTCTAAAATTACCTCTAACACTCTATTCAACTATTGTTAGAATTAAATATGTGAGAGAAATATCTTTTATAATACATAATTGATGCATAAAAAAATAAAAATAAAAACCATGAATCTCATTGAGAGTTATTTTGAAGCTTAATTGAATTAGAATTAACATTGGGTTCAATTAAAGTTTGTTACAAAAATTAACACAATACTAATCCTAATTGAATTGATGTATACTCTTTGTTTTTTGTGAGGCTTTTCTTGTGATTTATGTTTATCTTTATATCGTTTATTTTGATTTTATATTAAACTCAAAGGATATAATCTTAGATTGAGATTTTTTATTTTTATTTCTTTTCATTATAGATTTTAAATATAAATAATTTTGTACTTCTAAACTTAAAAAGTTATAATAATTCAAGTTATAACTATATATATAAATATGGACGGTGAGGGAGTTGATTTATATTTTTATATATAATTATTTATTACATTAGGGCCCTTCAAATTAGTTTAATTGAAACAACTCAATAGGGAGTTTAAAGTTGTACTATGCAATATATAATGAGTACATTGATGGTATCTCATGGGGTTTACTCATTATTCCTGCAGACCACCTACACAATGAAAAATTCTACGGTTTCCATTTCCGCCCATGGATATATATGTGCATATATTCCCTTTGTTATCAAGTTTTATAGTATTTTGTTGTTCCGAGTTTTACTTTTTAAAGGGATGGTATTTTGGGCTTGTTGAGGAATGACCATTCCTTGTATCATGGACTCACATGGTTGGCAACCTAGGTTGAAGCCTGAGTTGGCCGATAGGAAAATCTTGAAAGAATTTCGTCCGACAAGATTTAAACCTAGTTGAGGAAAGAAAAGTCCAGGGTGGAACCATAATTGAACTGAGGAAAAGACCGTGGATGTGCTAAAAAGCCCGAGCCGGCAAGCATGTCTAGTTCTTGTGGCGAGGGGAGGACTTAGGTTATCATCAAGTCTACTGTACATGCCGGCAAGCAGGTCTAGTTCTTGTGGCAAGGGGACTTAGGGGTTATCATCAAATCTAGTAATGTAGTACATGCCAGGTAGGTCTAGTTCTTGTGGCGAGGGGTCACGCACATCCTCGTATATAAAAGATTTTGAAAACTGTATAATCTTTCTCACGGCTTCTGCCAAATGCTTAATGCCCCAACTTGTGTTTTTTCCATGTAATCCTGGTGAGATTGATGCTTGGACCCTACAGCTCAAAAGAGAGAAACAGTCATCAAGTTGAAGGAACAAGCCAAAAAGTGAAATCTCAGCCAATTTTTCTGAAGAAAATAAGGTAGTAAAATATGCATGATGATTTGATCCAACTCCCACAAAGGTCAATAGAGTGTCCAGCGGGTATCATGGCATATCCACCAATGAGAAGAACCAGGAACGTTACGTTATTTCAAAAGAGCAACTCCTACGTCATTTCCCAGAATGATTTTTCATAAGGATGTTACTGGGGTGCATTTAAACAGCAATGTAAAAGATGGTCACTGAAAACACTTCAGCCAAGATCTGGAAAAGAAATTAAACACGAGGTGGATTCTAATGGGATAGAAAACCATCATCAAGCCACAGCAGATATAGACACTATCGCGAAAAGTTGAGAGCTAGTACAAGAGTACAGAGCCCACCTTTCAGTGGGTGGCGATGGTGGAAGAGCATGGTTTTCCTGGGAAATACACACACACTCAGCATCAGAAACTGGTACAGTTTCAAAGCGACGCAGCAATTACCATCTCACCAACTATTAGATATCTTGAGAGTTAGAGGTTCTGCAAGGGCAGGGATAGGGTGTGGGGAAGTTAGAGGAAAAATTATTATAATCTTGTCAAATAAACTACTTTGTCAGCCTAATTTTTGTACGCACTGGAAAATAAGGCATGCTATCAAAAACATCTCAAAAAGGCTTTCTCAGCCACCTCAAAAGTCAACAGCGAGCTCAAAACCAGGGCTTACGCATGATTTCATCTACCTTACCAGTATGTTGTGTATGATATATTGTTATTATTTTTGAGATATCAGATTAAATATGGCGCCATCATGAGTTGATCACTATGTTGATGTTCCCTCACTACCTGGAGGAGGCTAGCCCGCAAATTGTTGCATGTAGCTCCTTTAAAAACGTAAGCTTTTTGAAAATGGCTAGCTGCTAAAATGCCCGTCCATTTCAGCTGATAGACTTGGTAAATACAAAGCAGTAGAAACACTCTACAGAGGAACAGATGATGGAGAAGTTTACAAACTAATAATTCCTACATAAAAGGACCATGAAGAGAGAAAGACAGAGCAAAGTGTTTCTAGAGTCCCTGCTCATTTCAGTCCTGACGTATATCTGGAGAAAGTATAAAGGGGAGACCTTGATGTTCTGCAGATATGATGTTTTGTATCCTTGGTACCATTTCATGTCCTCAACATGTTTCTGTTTCTATATGAGGATACGATGCTTTTTACTTGTTTCCATTGTTAGATGTGAAGTGCAAATAGAAGTGACAAAATTATGTTTGGGAACTCTTAATTTTAATCTTCTATATATCAGTACATCCAATTAAGGAAGAAGAAATTTCCCTTGACTTTGTTAGTTTTATCAATACCCTCCGCCGTATTCTGTGGGTGTCACTGAGTGTAAGTGGCAGAAAGTGGAGGGGACTTTCTGGGTGAATCTCAGCCAGTTCAGTAACTCTGCTGCATTTGCTGCGAGGAAAAGGTATCAAATTCATTTCGCATTTTGAACTCTCTCTCGTCATTGATTAATATATATGTACGAATCAAACCTCAGGCAGCTACCACCGTCCGCGATGTATCATTTCACCTATTCTTTGGATCTTGGATTTACTTGCACACCACACGACCTCTCTCTGAGTGCGGCCAAAGTTAGTTGAACTGCGACTCTTGGTTTCCTACTCTTTTGATATCTACTATCTACGTACTAGCGCATTATCTTTAGAGGTACTTTTTATTTCTGTTCTTCAAAGACCGTACAAGAAGAGATTGATCAACACTTTTTCTGAATATTACTTTGATCTCGCAGCATCATGGACGTCAGCAGGTTTGTTTCTACCAATTTTACCATCTCTTTTCACCACTAGAAGCCGCATAACAAGGTTCCTCAGCTTTTGTCAGCACATCTCAGACTTTCCACTTGTTGTGGGCTGACCTTTGAAGGACCCATCAGAAGTCTTTTGGTTAATCTCTCTTTGCAGATATTCAATAACATGGACTGGGCGAAGAATGTCCATAGTAAAATTTTACCATAAAGTACATGCCCACAGAGAACAATGTGCCTGATTGCACAGTTTGCTACATTACTTCTGTGAGGCCTTGAAATAGCAGGTAACTGGGTAAGATCTGTTTTCTTCTCTCTGCCTTCACCTGCGTAATTTGTTTCTCAGTTACTGATTAGGTCGAAACTATCACTAGGAATAATCTTTTCTATATAAATGGTTAGAGAGTTGCCTCTCTGAAGAAATCAGGCGCCCGTAATGCGTATCAAGGGCTGGCTGTAAGGAGGGATGGAAGCTAGACTAGCATGCATGGCGGTGACATTTGCAGCAGTATCACATGACCACTCATATAGTAGTATATTCATACCTTGACGATCCTAGATTTCGTGAAATTTATGGGAGGTGAGATATTAGTTTAATTTTGCTAACTGTAATTTCCTATCAGCTACAATCTCATCCCATTCAATGCCTATCATTTTCACAACAATAAAATTCTTTTATTGGGTGATCACCAAGCTCTTATATTATTGGCATGAGTTACCCGTTTTGTCACTGCTCGAGCTGTATCAGATACTAAACCCTGAAGTGTATGTGCTGGGTTTCATTATTTTAGAGAGAGAAAAATTACAAAGTAGAGAATAGATCAAAGTCACATAGGAAGGAGACTCCTAGGGAAAGGTGCTCTTTTGAGATCAAGTAGAAACTGTGAGATCAGCCATTTGTGTTGGTCAGATTTTGATATGGTGATACCAGTAATAGATGTCCTGCCACTTTCTCTGTGAGGTTTTGCAGGTTTTCAAGCCAATCAGAGACTGTCTACACTAGCAGGTTGCATGTTGTAACACACTTATGGTTGAAGATTCTATACAAAGGGCACGAAGTTTGCTTGAGGATGATTATAACTTGAAGCCAGATGCCACCTAGGAGATATCGATTTCCAATGCTCGAGAAGAAGGGTATGTGATACAACAATACAGCCATGTTAATTTAGAGTCTGAAGCTTTGGAATCAACTTTATTTGTCGCCATATAGGTATACGATGCTATCAGCTTCCTCTGGAAAAGTAAATCGAGTGGCTGTCTAACACAATTTCACAAAATGAGTTACCAGATATCCACCTACATTTTAATTTAAGATTTTATTATTGTAACTTTGGTTCAGCATCTTTCTACCGAGCAGGACCATGGAGCTCAGCATGCCCATTACGGCGCAGGGCGGGAGCAAGGAGGGGGAGGCAGATTCCACAGAAAAGAATGGTTGAGTATAAGTGGAGAAGAAGAAAAGAAAGAGAGAGGCCAACAGGCTCCAATTTACAGCAAGAGGCCTGCAGTCTGAAGCCTGTTCGAGAGAACCGCGAGCAAGAGCGCGTTACTCAGCGAGCCAAAAATTAATCCAGATAGAACTACTAGATGATTTTTCCTGACGATGAAAATGCGTGTACAGGAGCACTGCGAGATCCAATGAGGACGCCTCTCCTTGAAGTACATGATAGCGATGTAGCAAAGTCCAAGAAACACATGAAAGCAGGGTCCTCCAACTTTGACGAGGCTAGACCTTCAAGACAGTAAAAGCGGGCCAAAGAATCACCTGTGAGTGCTTGCATAAAAGTTGGAGAGAAGATAAAGAAAGAAGATGCATCCCAAGAAAAGTTGGAGCCAAATGGTTTGACCGGCCCGCAATGCTACTGGATATGATTCCGGCCTAGAAAAAATGTTGGACCTCGACCTCAACATTGAAACTTGTGAGAAAAATGTTAGAGACCCTCAACTTCTGTTCCTGAATCGCGGCATAACCAGTTCCAGGTGCCAACCAGGTGAAGAAGAAAAGTAAGTTATAAAGATGTTGCAGGTGAGCTCCTTAAAAGATTGGTGAACAAAATTTATATCCATAAACACTTTTGTAAAGTATTGCATGTAAAATAGTACATTAATCCAGTGTTTGAACATATCTATAAGTCTTGGCAATCTGATAATACTTTGATCAAAGATTAGAGGATGGGGATTTCTTTCGTACGAAGAACATGACATCTAGTAACTAAAGAATTGTTTTCAAAAGATGAGATACAGGAGATTATGGAAAAAGTGCACAACAGAACATGAGAAAAGAATGACATGTTTTTCTTTTTAATGAGTGATTCTTGATACATATTTGTCACTGAGCCATACGCGGCTTGTGTTTCAGATTTTATAAGTAACCCCTGGATCTTCGTTCTGCACAGCTCCATCTCCTTCTGCTTCATGTCAGAAATACAAAGAGCCGATCTGATGTTTCCTTTTTGTGCAAACTTAGATGGCTTCCCTTTGCCTGATGAAACAGGCTGCGCGGATGAAAAACTAAAATTAGAGCAACATTCCAGCAAACTCTTTGGCAATGCATGATAGCAATAAGATATGATTACCAAACAGATGTATTATCTCTGATTGATGACATTTGCAATCATCAATTTGTTTGTTATGGTAGGAAATTATGATGACTAGATATATTAAAGCTTGAAAATTAGTAAGCATGAACAAAACATCTTGAATCTCCTTAATATTGTTGGCCTACATGTATTGACAGAATGATTTCAAATAGGATGATAAACCAAAGGATTAGAAAAATTCTTCATAAACAGCAAGTCTCTAGCATTCATTCAAATGAATGATTTCTCTTCACCAAAACTAAGTAAAAAACAACTACAAGAAAGCACTAAGAAAGGTAACACTGGACTGGATGATAATAAGGCAAAGAGGCTAAAAAGGGGCAAGAATTGAAAGTGAACTACAACAATGCACTAAGAAAGATGACACTGAATGATAACAGCCAGGGCAAAAAGAATATACAAGCAAGAATTCATACTATTGATGCAAAATTAACTTACATTGAACTACAACAAGACACTAAGAAAGATAACACTGAATGAACACAAGCAAAATTGAAAGTATAAATGCAAAACAAACACCTTGAACTAATTAATAAGGCAAAAAGCTATGAAAAAGCAAGCAAAAATTCAAACTACTGATGCAAAACAAACACATTTAACTACAACAAAGCACTAAGAAAGATAACACTGAATGATAACAAACAAGAATTGAAAGTATAAATCCAAAACAAACACTTTAACCTACATAACAAGGCAAAAAGAACCCAAGAATTCAAACTACAACAAAGAACTAAAAAGATGACACTTTGCATGAAAAACAAGCAAGAATTAAATGCAAAACAAACACATTGAAGAGAAGAAGAAGCATGGAAACCTGATAACTGGGGCCAAAAGGCGATCCCTGTCAGCTTAACTTGGTCTTGCCGGGGCCTGTTCTTCATCAACTCATCCTGCTTCACCTCAACAATGTTGGCCGGGATTTCACTCCTCCCTCTCTTCCCTCCAATCTTTTCCATCTCTGGAATCACTGGATATGGCTCTGCCACCGTCTCACTCCCTTCATACCAATTCCCAGCATAACTCCCATCACTCCAATTCTCCGTGTAACCTCCATACTCGACTCCGCCACCTCCATAGCTCGGATCCCATGCTAGAAGCTTCATTGGTGCTCCGTGCTTGTTGTAAACCCCAGATTCTCTCCTCCGGGTGCATTGACGAAGCTCTCAGAACCACCAATCACTTCCTCTTTGCGCGATCCGAAACCTTCCTGGCTAATAGCTGGAACATCAGCATCGAGAATCGAACGCCCTCGAGGAAGCGTCGGAGGAGTTGGGGGCCAAGCAAAGCGAGTTCTTTGGAGCAGGGAGCAGCGCAGCGAGGCCCCTTGGAAGGATTGGAAGATGAAATTTTCACCGACTTCCGCTCCATCTCCTCCTCGTCATCATCGTCATCGTCGAGATCGGTGGATCTCAAACTGGCGAGGTTGACGGGGGCGTAAATTTCCACAACTTTTTAGGGGTTTTGGGCGGATTTCGGCGGGGAGGGAGGAGAAGAGGGAGGAATTGGGTTTGGGGAGATCATGGTGATCGGATTTCGAAGAGTTTAAATTGGAAGGTGGAATTTTGGGTAGGGATTTGGGCGGAGGGAGAGAAGAAAGTAAAAAATTGGGAGAGGGATTGGGATTGGGATGGGAATTAGAGGCCATCTCTTGCTCGTCATCGTCGTCGGAGGCGTAGTTCGCGAGCAAGGACTCCATTAAAGAAGAAGAAGAGAAGTCTGCAAGGGAGCTTTTTTATTAGGGCTTTTCATTTATTTGCTTGGGCTGAAAAAATTTTGAATTTGGATTGGGGAAAAATTTTATTCAAAAAAAAAAAAAAGAAATTAATAAATTTATTTTTCATTTAATTAATGCTTTTAATTAAAATTATATTATTTTTATAATATTGGTTTTTTTTGGTATGTTATTGTTGTTGTTGTTTGAAACTATAATGAAAAAATGGATTAAATGAATTACCTTTTTTATTTTTTATTTTTTAAATGTAGATAAACATGTCAAGATGAGCACAAACGTGCCTCCGATAAAACAAACATTTATTAATATATGAGACTCGATGTCTTCCTAAATTTATTTTTATTTTAAAAAAAATTATTTAATGAAAATATAGGCAAATATGTCATGACTATGATAAAATAAATATTTAACACATAAAACTCATGCGGCAGAGCACGAGAGTCATGTGCGCGGATCTCCAAACCAAAAAAAAATTCTAACATCTTTACCAAATCTATCATAATAAATATCAATTATAAAAGGTTTCTGTGGACGCACACAGCAACAGTAAAATTAAGATAATACACAGTAAAAACTAATTTTATATTAATTGAATTAATTAATTTAATTTTAAAAAATACTGGTTTTCCCACTCTTAAAGGTACCCTGTTTATAAACACAGTAATATTACTGTTAACTGAATAATAGAGAATCGTTGGATTGAAAGGATCAGTGCTCATATATATATATATAACAAAGTTTATTAGGTTAAAGCATCTATAAGTGACATTTGATCATAAAATATGGCTAATAAATAAATAAATAAATAAATTTGAATTAAAGTGATTATATCCATAACTTTATTAAAGGTTAGGATAAATTATTCTTGTTTTATACTCCATTGAATAATAATTTATTAAAATTTATTCAAAAGCATGCCAAACTACGCAACCAAATATTTAATTTTATTATTAAATTGTAAATATGTACGACTATAAATTATAAAATATTTTTTCCTGAACACTCATCTATATATAAATATATAACTCAAAAATCACTTGATAATACAAATCTAATAACGTGAAAAGATAAGAAGCTAAATAATATCATACTTCTTTTGACTTAATAAATCAAAGTTAAAAAGCATTATTTATCTATTTATCTTCTCCTTTCCAATTCCTTATCTCGGCTTCAAAAAGCTTTGTAATATATAAATAAATACAAATTTCCAAAAGAAAAAGCTAGAAAAAGATTTCCAATAATGCCCAAATGCAAATCCACCGCCAAAATAAGAACATTCCCAAAGTAACCCTCAAAGCAACACAAGCACAAACTTTATCTTCCCGGAATACCCCCGGGATATTTCTAAACCCAAGAGATTAACTACTAATTAGAAATTACTAATTAACTAAACAAACCAGATAATTACACGTGTGAAGAGAGAGAGAGAGAGAGAGAGAGAAAGAGAGCACGTGCGACGAACGTGAAACCGAGTCAAGAGGAGCACTCGCCCCAGCCTTCCTCGGCGACTCGGCGAGTCGCGAACGTTCTGGAAACTCGAGTGAGTCGAGACTCGGCGATCACGATAAGCTTTGCGGGTACACCAGAACACTCCTCCAACCGGCCCAGAACCGCCCGCCGGCAAGCTCCGTCGCCGCAAGCCTTCACGGCGAACCAGAGCGCCGCCGCGAGCCCCACCCTGAAGGGCAAGCTCGTCATTCGGCCAGCGCACGAGGTGAGCACGCGCGCCGCCACCACCGCACACCCTCGCCCCCACCCCCATCCTCCTGCTCCACCACTCCAACACCCTCTCCGCCCTCGCCCCCTCCGGCGATCCCCGTTTCCACCTCGATCCCGGCGCCTCCGCCGTAGATTCGGCCGACGAAATACAAGACGATGAGGTGGACGACGACGTTGGTGACGCCGATGGGTGGATCGGGCGCCGGAGATGCCGAGCGACGAGAAAGTTCGCTCCGTGGACGCTTGCATCGCAGGATCGGCAAAGAAAAGCAGCGTCTGCCTCACAGTGCACCGTTGCCGCCGCCCCACAGAGCTCGCATGCCTCTCCCACCGCCGCTGCCGTCGCGCTCTTCTTCATCTTCCTTGAAGCTCGAAACCCTAACCCTAGCGAGAGATTCCCAGCGGTTTTGCGAAAAAACCAGAGGCGGTTTTGGGAACGACGAGAGTTGGAAGGAATGGTGGGTTGAGCTCGATGCTTTATATACCCATTTTTTTTTTTAATTATTAAATTTTATTTATTTATTTATTTATTTAATTGACAAAATTTATTGAAATTTCAAAGTAAAAAAAAAAGAGTGGATAATAATAAAAAGAAAAATTATTGAAATTAATTAATTAAAATAAAATAAATGGGTGGGAAGGGATGGAGGGTCTCGTAGAGCCATGCCTGTCCACATACCTCGTTCCCCTCGAACTTCTTATTATTATTTTTATTTTTTAAAAATTATTTATATATATATTTTTTATTTTTTATAAAATTGTGGTGTAATTTTTATAAATGTAAATTATTAACGGTGTTATTGTTGATTTTAAAAATGTGTGGTGGGGTCTAGTACGTAAAAATGTGTGGACTAAAATGTGAGGATTTAATTTTGGGTGATGTGTGTGCATGGTTGTGGTGGTATGGCATCAAAAGAATTTTAAGATCATTCGATTATTAATTTCATATGTTTCCAATTAAAGTCATGCTTTGATGTGTCCACTCTGTCTATCACTTGTGTCTCATTGGATTCAAATATAAAAAATAAAATATCTCATCCTTTGTGGTTTATTATATATATATACATGACACACATTTAATTTTGTTTTTTCTTTAATAAGGTTTTATATGCTAAAATAAATGCCATATGGAGTATAGTTTTTGGTTTTTATTATGTTGGTTTTTAATAATACAATATATATGTAAAAAATATATACATGAAGTTTGTGAAGGAGTATGTATTTTAAGATATATATGAAAGTTGTAGGGGTTTTAAATGGAAATTTTATTTTATTTATTTATATATATAATTGGATAAAATCCACAAATGATTTTAAACCCACAAAAATATCTCGCGAAGTGGGACCACATGCATTTTGGTACATCACGTCCTTGACACAATGCATTCAAAAGACACGTGGCGACGTCTGACGAGTCTAATAAAAGAAACTTGTGCAGCTGAATTACCCTCTTTAATATCCATAGAACACGCACAATTAGTCATAATAGCAAGGGTAGGGTAAAAAAAAACACGACCCACGGCCCGGCCAGGTCACTCAAAGCGCACCAACCGATTCATAGCCACCCGTTTGGGAAAGGTGGAAACAGACGTGAGCATCAGTCAAAACCGCCATTGTGGATGGTGAAATGCCTCAGACGGTTTTTAAAGTTAGTGCATGTACTCGTTGGTTCTGGGTCATTTGTTTTTATTAATTAAAAATATCGGGTTTTTTTTTGATTTCTAGCCCATCTATTGCGTTACGTGGTGAGATTAATATTGTCCTTTTCTTTTCTTTTTAAATAAAAATTTATTATTATTATTATTTTTTTTCTCGTAATCTCGCGGTTGTCCATGGATTCTGGCGCAAAGATGACGCGAGACTTTCATGGGTTGCATTGGTAGTTATTAGTGAGGTAACTCAACTATGATTTTAATGTTTATTATTATTATTATGTTAATAATTAGAGTGTTAATTTTAAAAATTTAAAAGGGGATGTTTGATGATGGTGTATTGATGGGGCGTAGCAGGCTGCTGAGAATGGTACAGAATTTTGGATGGTGAGAACTCTTGGTCATCATCCACTGTAAATCAAAAACATTTGGAGAAAAGATTAGATTGAGGAACGGGGAAGGAGACAAGGGGCTAGCGGGGCTTGACCCCCTCGGCTTCCAGCAGGTTTTTATGTTTGGCGGAAAACGTTGAAGTTATGGAACAATATAACAGGCCCCCATCTTTAGCCATACTAGCCCCACCTCCCATCCGCTTGCTCGATAATCGCTACATAGATACTAAAGACAATGAGAAGAACTTTTGCTTTCAACTCAACGTCGGAAAACGTTTGTTCAAGTCGGGATAATTAAGTGGAAGATGAGATGTTGAGGAAAAGCGAGAAAAAAAAAAAAAAAAAAAAACCAATGAGTTTGAAGCTTTTATAATTTGACAATTTGATGCTGAAGGCGGGTGCATTGAGGAGCATGAGTTAATTGCATTAGGTTAAGCCGACCATTAATGTTCGCCAGACCTAATGTGCATCCATTTGATTCTCCTCATCACGGTAGTTCGTTGGAGAGAAACTAATCTTGACTCTTGAGGTTTTGCTCGAAACTTAGCCGTCCTTGAGGTAAAATTTAATCGACCGTTCGTTCCTCCAAAACTAACGTTCAGGCTTGTTTGAAGGTGATTTTACCCTTTAATCAAAATCTATTTCGAGGTTTCAAATATTCAAATTCGACTTTTTGCTTCTTCAACTGTTGCTTTCTACTTTGCATCCTCTACTTTTCATTTGGTATGTATATTTTAATTATTTTTTTTAATTGTTGATCATATAATCAATCCTTCTTGTGAAAATGTAGGAGAATGAATGTATTTAAATTTATGGGTTAAGATAAATATTACATGGATGATAGTAAACGTTTTATAAATATCTTCTGATGTGTTTTGGTTATCCTTGATGGAGTTAAAGTTAGAAATATCAAATGTCGAATATTAATATGTTCGTAATGTATATATGTAAATGTAAATAATGTTTATTATTAAATCTATATAGTAAAATGCATAACAAAATAGGTTCAAACTTTGTAAAGACTAGTTTAAAAGGACATCGTAATGTTCTTTATAATAAAATTGGATTTAATGATGTGACATGAAGCATCTGGGATTTTCAGGGTGGCTGGACATATGATGTGAGGATCAACACTACTTTGTTTGTTATTATTAGACATGATGAAATGAGGACTTGGTTTGTTATAAAGGTGATTAATCGCTAGGGTATCTTACAGTTTGTGCGTCTTGTATTAGGTTGGTTAAGCCGGTGGTGGTGAGGTTGAGGGGCGTTTGGATATTAATATTTTGCTGGCTGGTAGAGCAGTGGATGGTTGCTTCAGAAGGGTTTTCTGTTTAATGTGGTGATTCGATGTTTTGAATGTGATATTCGTTTACTCCTCTTGCTTGTCGTCAATTCTGTGTCATAGATAAATATTTTATTTTTTGTGATTAATTTAATTGATGTCTAATTATGATTATTTTGTATTGAATATGATTTATATTTGATTAGAAGATTTTTTTAACGTTTGCCTCAGCCACTACTCAGTAAATCCTGGTTCCGTCATGTTGGAACCACAAAGCGCAAAACCAGGGGAAGGTGCAAAGAAGGAGAACTATATTTGTTCTGAGCGCCACCTGCCAGACGGACTCTCACATTCAATAATTCAATGTTTCTCATTTGTTTCTGTTCAAAATATATATATATATATGTGAAATATATACAAAAAGTCTAACCTTTCAACCATGAAAATCAGACACCTGTAAAGAAACATTGGTTCTCAATCTGGTCAAATTGTTTCTCTTTTCTATAAACAAGGGGAATTTGTAACTGTGGTTAAATGATCAGCACGCTTGGAAACAAGAGAGAGAGATGCTAAGCTATATCAACCTCAAGTTTATTTTGGGAAAAAAAAAAACTGAGAAAGAAGAAGAAGGGAAAAGCCATGGAAAACTCCTTCTGTGATCCACCCTGCCAGTGCATGTAATATTTGAGGCACAGAATGTCAGACTGATTTTTCTCTGGGAGAGTGGTCAGTCTCAATTATTTACCACACAAATATAGCAAAGAATGATTCTATCTCAACCTATCCAAACTAATCATATTTACTTTTGTGCATATCGCAACCACTCAGGCTGAGGAACGAAATTTTATCATTTTTGAGGGTTTCATTTCAAATGACATAACAGAGTACCCTCAAACTCTCAATGTTTTCCATACATTACATTTTGTTTATTCTTCTCCCACAACCTTGAACAAGTGCCACTGGATTTTATATCTATCTAATTCATATCCCACCCACTTCATAAGCTTTTTCCTTTCCCTATAATCTCTTTAGACTCGCTTCTTCAGTTTTCTTCTTGGATGCTTGGCCTTGCTGGTCCTGTGGCGGGAGGCTCTCGTGAGATTCCCCGGGCTGTTGGCTGGTTGCCTGCGCGCCGCGCGCGCGCCCCAGCCGCGGGCGCCGTAGCGGACGTTGCGCGCCTTC